>NW_014555832.1:315867-371435 GCF_001313825.1 Dinoponera quadriceps
TCGGATCTCGTTTCGAACTTTCATAGGCCCAAGGAAACTCGCGGAAATTGATAGGCACAAGACGGATATGAGTGAGTGACTCTTCCCCTCTTGACGATCGCTCCAAAGGACACGCAAGAACGGCGCTACAAACACAACCAATCAGAGAGTGGATATCTCTCGAAATTCGCCGATCCTTAGGGCTATGACAGTTAAACCGCGGTTACATTGATTAAACATCGAATTCTCACTAGGGGAGAGACAATTTGGACTAAAATTCATCGTTTATTATACATCCGCAAAGCTTGGAATCGCCTCTCGTCGATCAAGCGAAATTCCAATTCAGCATATCGCGGATACGTCGCTCTCGTGCGGCTTTTGCGCCGTTAAGATCAGAGTCGATGAATTTCTCAATCTAGTAATAATTATCCTAAAATTCGCATAATGCAAACGCGCGCTCCTTTCGCGACAGAGAGGCCGAGGTTCTTTGTGTTACGTAAAAAAGTAAAGTCCGGGCTCCTCGGGATATTACGTGTATAGGAACGAAGATCTCTGAAAGTCCGACGGGAAAAATGCAGAGAACGATTTCCGTCTGTGTAAAAGAGAAGAAACCGTCAAAGTGGATTATCGTGTAACCGTGACATATAGCCCATACAGCACAGCATCCACAAAGAACGCCCAGAGGATGTCCTTACGTCATTTACGGTAAAATGTACTGTATGGGAATAGAACACTGCGAGAACTACACGCTGGGGAATCTAGAAATGAAAAAACACCCGATGAAGAATGATAAAAATTGCGCTAACCGTTCTCTCTCTCGAACGTTATTTATATATACAGCAAGCCGGATAAATGCGAGACGCAGATGGAATTATTCGAGTGTGTCGTACACGTCTAACCGACTTCTCATCAATGCTACACACGTCTATACCGCCGAAAACTGTTCGGTTTAGAATCTACAATTCTAAAAGATTCTGAAAAGAGAGTCAGACGTGTCTCCGCGCGAGAAGGTTCGTGAAACTATCTCAGCCATTTGAAACCATAACAAATGCGATAAAGAAAGGGGATTTTACGCGAAAGAAGAAGAACCGGATGAAAGTCCCGTGTAGCATTGCGTTTCCGCCGGGATGACGACGACTCGGAGAGAAAGAGATGCCTTCCTTTCTCTCTCTCGTCAGGAACATAATCCATATCACGCATTCACACTTTCTCTCGGTGGTTCCTCTCACACGCGATGGTGGTGGTGGTGGGTGACGCTATGGAGTGATGGATTAAGTCTTGTGCATTGTCGGTGGCTCGGCGGCCGGCCGACGTCATTCACGAGGTGGCCCGCAACTTCTCCAACGCGGGCACCAGCGATTCCTCGAGCGAGGGTCCGCAGCTCAGGCCGCACTCGCCGATCCATCTCGCCTTGCCACTCGCGTGCGACTGTAACACGGAGAGAGACGTTCGATTTTTCCAGCTGAGGTCAGCGGCCAGCAACGCGTTATTCACATTTACCATGGTGAGGTCACGCTTCCACGCGGTATGGCAGCGACCGTCGCAGAGCGGGCACGGCCGTTGTAGGGAGTAGCCGCCGCACTCGCTGCAGTCCAAGGAGACGTGCTCCTCGCTCCACGACACCCCGCATCTAAAAGAAGAGAAAAACAGGATAGTAGATGATTGCGCACGTTATGCGACAACTCGCCTGAAAAAAAAAAAACATTTTTTCGCGGAGCGAGAGAACCAAAATGATCGATTCAACACACTCGGACAATAAGTCGTCAAATTAATATTGACAAAATCATGATAAAAGATCGGGTTAATTTTGCGACGTACACACGACGAGATTTTTTTTCAGAGATAATCACATAATTGTAGTAATTGACAAGTGTTTTCTCGGAAAACAACAAGGTGGTTTCGACATTTTATCTAAACGGCTGACTTTTTCATGTGTTTCCCCCGATTGATTCGCGATACGACGGGCGGCTCGCTCCGTCGGTCGAATGTGGGGTATCCGATTTACCACCGGATCAACACTGGATATACACCCACTAGCCTCATTTCAGTATCGATAACGCGTCGAGTGAAGAAGCGATTCAAACTGCGCGTTACTACAGGGTGTAGAAATTTAAAATTCATGTTTGTAGATGAATGACCGCTTTTAATTGTACTCAAAGAGTACAATCCTTACTCCGGTAAATAAATTTTTTATTTCGGAGGAAAAAATCTCTCTCGATGATGCGTCATCGTCGTTTGTACTCTGGATCCATTGAGCGGAGACTACGTCTCTCGTTGTGTAATTTGCAATTAATTCCCACGCTCCGTAGGATTCCGCGTGGCAGCTGCGAGACACGATTTATATCCCCTTGCGACATTCGATTACGCTCGTAACTCCCAATCAATTCGAATCCACCGTTCGATGGAGGGACGACGCTTCTGAGGGAGCGAATTCTTCCTCGATATTTTCATTATTAAATTCGTCATCTCGGGAAACTTACGTAAAGCAGGAGTTCAGCTGGGCCCGCAGTTCTTCTATCGTGACAATCGTGTCCTGATACTGGGGATGCGAGCCTTGCAGGCCGTCGTCCACGCTCCCGCACAGGCTATGGCATAAGGAGATGTTGCTTCTGCAAATCAAGCGATCTGTGTGAGCGATCCCCCTAAAATTCATTTTAGGAGAGAATATCTTTCCTCGGAATTTTGTTTCATCGTTATTTCGCGATCGCACGGTTTTTCTTCCTTTCTTTCTTTCCGGTAAATCCTTATCCTCTGAATTCTGAGTAGGCAACGAGGAAAAACTGAACTATCCGACGCAACGGTTCTATGATCTCGCTGGGATTCAACAAAGAATTACATTCGCACGGGAAAAATCTCAGCTTTCGCAACTGAATAGATGAAAACTCGAGAAGTGATATCTTTGTTATCACGACTGAGACCATTCGTGTTAAATATTCAGCTGCATTAAAAACTCTATAGAGCAGAAACTTCCTACAAAAAATTAATATCAATTCACAATTCTTATATATTATAATATAAGCAAGAATACAAATCTTGAATTAATGCTAACTTTTTTCCCGTGTAAAGGAATTTTTCCGTTCGTACAACACCAATTCAGTTACTAACGGAGTAATTTTTGTCCGTGCAATTGGAGAAGTCCTCGAAACGATCGCAGCTCCAGCGGCGTAGAAACGCTACGAAGGAGTTTTTTCGATACATTCACGGGACAATTCGTCAAGTTCTAGCGAAGCTAGTACGCAAACCGCCTTGAACCTGGCGAAGAAAGAGGCGCCAGTGTGTTGGTTCGACGGATTAACTCGAATGGGTGTGCGCATATGGTAATCGGGAAGAAAAACGTCTCCTCCACGTGACGGCGACGTGAACACACGCGTAATGAGCCGTTCGTCCTGTGTGTGTATTTCACGAATTCGACACAGCCATGTAGATACACAAAAGCCGCGACTGGCTTTCTTGAATGACCGTAATCGTAAGGTGCGATCGGCACGGTCGTTCTCCTTTTCTTTTCCGTTACGTAAACGCGGTAGGTCTCCTCGAGAGGACAAAGAAAAATGTCCTTTACGCGGGTGAGAAAAACTCGTCGTCGCGTTCGAAAATAATATTTTTTCTCTCAATTTATAAAAATTGTTCTTAAATGACATGATGATATCAATCCGACCGTTTTCTCAGTGTAGAAACGTCTCATCGCGCCATCCAAATCGATCGTACTTTTCCGCGAGATCCTCAAGACTGACGTAACGAGACGCCTCTTAACGTCCCTTAATTGGCGTTTCCGGCGATGCGTCGGCCATGTAGGAAGTTGAGTTATGCCACTTGGACGGAAATCGTGGACTCGATCAAACTGCGAAACCCGTCTTTGTCGTTCTCCTTTAACGCTAATTACCCACGTTATTAAGAGCGCCGATACGATTGCGCAACGCGTAACGAATCGCAGCCACGTGTCGGACAGAAAAATCGCCGTGAAACGACGATCTAGTGGCTCGGGCGACACGAGTTTTCCGCGACGGACCATTTAAGACAGTCGCTCACGAAGAGACTGAAATATCTGTGCTGTGGGAAATTAAATGATCTTGTAATTTTTTTTTATATCTAACTTTACGTATGTGGGTTTCGATCGATACGCTGTTAAAATTTGATTCCTAAGAAAACGAATTTTACGGACCTTGAGATTCGACTGTTCGCGTATTATTATTCTTTCTTCGTTTTCGTCGCGAAAGGATCGAATGCACAGGATCTCTTTACTCACCCGTGGCGAGACAGGCTGTCCGTGTTGGGTTGCACAGAGGTGACCGACATGTTGGGTTGCCGATTCGACTGACTGGTGACTCCTGCAACACAGAAACAAAACTTGATAACGAGCAATTTTTCCATTTTTCCGCCTCTTTTAACGAGCGTGTAAACTCACACCGACAGGTTGTCCCGATATTATAATGATAGACAAATAAAACAACTTTTTGCGCACGCATACGAGGAATGCTGCTGACGAACAAGAGCGCTGCGGGAAATCCCCCGGCCGATAACGCCGATAATGATCACGTCGAACCTATCGTCATGCATATAGTTAAGGCGAGAGCGAGAAAAAGAGATCAGGAAATCACCTCGGGAGATTTCATCAGAATGTGCTTCATATCTCAAAGACCAAGGCCTGCGGTTAACATTCAACGTCGTAGTTTCCCCTCAAGGTTCCGCTTCTAAATCAATGACTCGAAAAGAGAGAACACGACAAAGAAGAAGGGTTCCTTTGAGCACCAGTTTTTTTTTTTTTTTTCTTAAAATCGCAATCGCGTCACCGGTTCGAGTGGACGTAACGTTATTATCATCGTACTTCGCTAAGCGAGTAGCGAGATTCGATGAGATTAACGAGACGAGGAAAAACACGAGAAATTTCGATGATCATTTTCTCAAGAACATCGGCAATTTCAAGTGTCGAGCGATCAGTCATGGTTTTCTCGAGATTTCCGGATGTGTATCGTTAATAGAAATTACCGCTATGTAACGCGCTAACATTACGGGATTCAATGATTTATGTATCGCGCGCGCGAAGGACAGAGCGGATTTCACCGTGATCTCACCTTGGCATGAAACCCGCGCTTTTGCTTTCTACGAGAAAGCATATCGACGAGCGTGTTTTGCGATATCGATAAAGCCTTACGATTTCCGTCACATGTTACGCAACCGCGAGCGTCGTTCTTGCCAATTTTCTGAAACCCAGGCGAGAAGAAAGTGCGATCAGACGTGAAAGGATAATATATCCCGCGCTCGAGTCTACTCTGTTTCGCGATTAATTCCACACGGTGATACATCAAGTTGTTGCAAATGCACGAATCGCGCGACAACGAGTCGTCCGGAAAGTCATTACGAAACTGCATATCTCGCGAAATGAAAAATGTCAAGGATTTTCAGAACGGCGGAGACAACTTGGAGCGATAAGGAATTCCTCCGGCATTCCGCGATGTATATTCAAAATAAATGCACCGGTTAGCTTCATGAATTATTTCTGTGTGCGCGTATCGATCAAACGCGCGACGGGGAGGCAAACATAATGATAAGAGTCGCGGCGTTCCCATGACGATCGACTTTTGAAGAAAATTATCAAGTTCGCCGATTATGCAGCGGATAACATCGGAATGAAAACAAAAAAAAAACTGAATAAGGAGCAGATGAAAATTGAGCGATGAGAAATGTGATACTCTGGAATCTTTCGTAGCCACGAATGTTCTCAGGCAACGGAAAATTCGTCATTTTCCAGAATGATTCAGCCGGCGGGAATCGCTCGTATCGAGCACAACTGTCGACGCTGCGTCGATCGATGCATTTATTAATCCTCCGCGCTATGTAGAATCGTGTTAGCGTGCGTAATCACTGATAAAACCATCGTGGGCACACGGCCAAGCGAATTCCCGGCATTCCTCGGGATGTAGTAATCGATATATCGGCCGCGAGAATGCAAAGTTCGTCGGCTAATAATAGTAAGTCCCGACGGATTAAACCGACCGACGTTGAAACGGCGATAACGGAGAAAAGGATCACGCGGCTCTGATAAAAATTTATCGCGGCGCACGCTCGCACGGCGTGTTACAACAGTGTAAATGCGTATTTTGCTTTCCACGTTTTTTCCCAGAAGAACGAAATATTTCGTGAGCGAGTCTTTAAAGCTTATCTAATATATACTACAACGAACGTCCTCTAAGCATTGCTTACTTTTACTAGTTAATTTCTCTGGAGGAGAGGAGTTTTTCCCCCCTAAGGATCTCTCTTTTTCGAGCTTAACTTCTTAGCTTGCTCTTACGTGCAGTTATTGCCGTTTTGCACAAACGTGTCCTGCGGAAAAAAATAATTTCTGTGCGTATCTCCTTCGAAAAAAATTGCATTTCAATCAATGCGAGACAATAATCATAGATTCATTGTAAACGCGCGCTTCGGTTCGTTCGTAATTTACTTAACATTTATCAGTGGAGTGTCATTTTTGGCTGTACGCGCGACAATGTAACGCTACACGATGCAACTCGGTCGCAGCGCCAAGCTGACGACGATGACTCAGTGGATCAATTGCGAAGGTAACGTAATTTCTCGAGAAACGCGGCGCCAACATCTCGCGAGAGAGAATTCTCCTTCTATTTCTCTTTCTGTATGCGCACCGACTCTTCTTGAGAAGCAGGTACAATGCGATCCTTACATAAGCGTTCATCTCGCAAACGAGATGGACGCTTTACGTGGAATTTATTCCGGAATTACGATGGTTGCGAGAAAAGTCAGTTTCTCGAATTTCAGCGAGACGATCGCGTGAAAAAAAAAAAAAGCGGATGGAAGGATACCGCGTCGAGGATAAAACGAGAGATCCTCGCGGCCGTTAGTGAGCTGTCGCAAAAATAGAACTATAGACCGCAAACTATAGGCCGGTCGCTATAAATAACCGGATTATTTGAACGTCGCATTCGCTGTGTGCGTGCTCACACATATGTTCCAAGCTTTCCTCTCGCGAACTATTTCAAGAGGACAATCCCGTAAGCGGTTTATCCCCGAACACACTTTGCGCCGCATAGACGACACAGTTCCTTCGGAGAATCCCGTTGCGGGCGAAGATAAAAGCTCGCTCGTTAGTTGATTTCAATTCGCCCGCC
The DNA here is from genome assembly GCF_001313825.1 of Dinoponera quadriceps. Classification (NCBI taxonomy): domain Eukaryota; kingdom Metazoa; phylum Arthropoda; class Insecta; order Hymenoptera; family Formicidae; genus Dinoponera; species Dinoponera quadriceps. The sequence continues at coordinate 322,965 of NW_014555832.1, forward strand.
GGCTTCCGTTCGTCAAATCGAGCCGACGCGTGAATTACGGAGCGGATTTTCCGCGAGCGAAGGGGGGTTACGATGACGCCGTAACCGCGACGTAGATGGGCATGACGCCGAGATTATTTATAACGCCCCTCGGAAGAGAGATCAGCTTGTGTCGGCTGACGATGGCACCGCGGCGACGTCACTCTCGGGGGAGGAAAAAATGACTATAATGTCGCATAGTGAATGAATTATAGTCAGGAGGACTCGTGCTTCTCTACTGTCGTTGACGATAATCTTGCATATCGCTGGACTGAGAAAATACTGTAGTAAAAATTATATCACAAAATTTTCTGGATATGCTGGACCATACCGAAATTATGTGTGTTGTAATCTTTAGTGAGACGTAGACATCATTAAAGATTATAACACATAATAATTTCGATAATAGTTCCGATATAATCCAGCGTTGCAAACTTTTTTACTGTAATAATATTTTCTCCGTATATAGAACGAAAATGATTTATATTCGGTGAGTACTAATAATAATGATATATAAAATAATATTATTTAATATATATTTATTTATATGTTTTTATCCTAGGAAATACATTTTTTTCAAGTGAGAAAATATATTTTCTTAAATTTGTAGTTTTGCAATTGTTCATTTAAATAAAAGAATTCAAGTAAATTTATTATTAGTAAATATTTTTCTAGTATTTTTATATTACATTTCCGTTGGAACAAGAAGTGTTGACTCCTGAAAATATTCTAGTAATATTAACTATTTTTGCTCTCAGCGGAAAGATGAGGAATATAGGTGACTACTTTGTACGTATGAATAACGGGAATTCGCTAAATTTAGGCAACTTTCTAGCCTGTGCGAGTCCTCGCACTTGCATACGCGACGGCAAATAGACGATCCAGTTTCATCCGCACTTTCGTCCATTCGCTGCTACTCATGAAATCGCGAGATATCCTTAACGCGCGAGTAATTACCGGCAAATTAGCCGGTCGTCGACTAACGTCCATTCGCGAGGAGTTTAACTTTCAAGGACCGCGGACTAATTGCTCGTCTCATAATGATATATATGCCGCGACATTAACGATCGCGCTCTAATTAAGACTATAGACCGACGCATTCTTTTGGGGAAAATATCGAATAATGTAATCACGTGCTCTTGTCGATTGATCCGTCCCGCGTCATTAAGTGACACGAAGTGGTACTTAAACGCAAGTATTGCATAAAAGAGCGTTTGATTTAATTACTCGCCGTATATTTTCGTCTCTCTCTCTCCTTTCTCTCGAATAAACGAAGCTCTCACCTTCGGCTCCGTGCGACACGATTCCTTCGTTGAAGGCGAGCAGGTCGTCTCCTGCCGTTCTCTAACGCGCGCGCGCGAACAATTAAATCCTAAGATTAGCTCGAGAGACGCGAAACCAGTCCGCGAACTGTTGGCAACCGGCCGCGCTCGCACAGGCGTAGTATTTTCGTTCCGTTTAGTAGACAGTTGGGAATAGAAGAGAGCGTGTGTAAAGAGAATGTGGCAGCAAAACAGCCTGAGCTATTAAGGCTCGGTTACCGGTAGAAAAAGATCAAGTTATTATTATTTGTTAATGATATCATTTTTTTTTCTAAACAGAATAAATATTTTCTACAAATAAATTCTCAATGTATTATAGATTTAATACTTGTAATTATTATTTTACGCAACATTTACTTACACGGAATAAACATCATGTAGAGTCAATTATATTTTTAATTCTAGTAAATACTTGCCAAGGAGTATTGCAGTAACTCTTTTACTTGAATCAAGTCCGATGTTACGGTAGCACTTTTTTTCCTCAGTGCACCAACTAAAGTTGCAGAAGAAACTGAGAGAGAGAGAGAGAAAGCTTAAAAGTCAAGGTGAGTGCGCGTCTTCGCTTATTTTATTTTTTTTTATTGAATCAACGAAGCTCAACAAGGAGCTGGTTCTCTCTCTCTTTTAGCAGCAGCAGATTCATTTTGTTTTTCAACCGAGAAACTAAACGTCGGGTATTATTACACCGAGAGAGAATACGCGATATGTCACGAGCGATTGGGTAAAAATGAGCGTTTTTTTTTCTTTCCGTATCCATCGAAAGCCGATTGTCGGTCTAGTTTCCGTTGTGAACGGGCGTTTTTTTCTCGCAGGGTGAAAATGAGGCCAACAACCCACGAGAGTATGCACGGTGCGCGCGGGGATATCGATCGACCCCCGGGCTATTCTGGATGACACCCACACACATGGAATCAGGTCGGCTGGAACGTCTCGGCGCGAATAGGAGGGGAGGAAAGGTTGTGCACAAAATAGCGGATGAAAACAAATAAACATGCAAGATGTAAAATCGATGAAAATAATTGCATCGCAGGTACAATTATGAGATGCATTCCGCACGCGTGGGACAAGAGAGGATGTCGTTAACAGGATTGAGAAATTAAAATTCCGCCGGTGGCCGCGGTAACGGGTTCCTCCGACGTTTCTTGTCGACGCGCGCGACCCCATTGCACTCCTTGTCGATAACTGCGTCGTTTGTTTTGAAAGCGGTACACCTACTTTAAAGTTAAGTTTCTCTCTCTTTCATATGTGCTCGCGAGCCTCCTCAAGTTTCCTTCATTCGAGTGTTTAAAACAATACAAACTGATTGTTTATTCTGGGAATTTGTTCAACACCGCCGGAATTATGCGAGCGACTCCTCAAGTACATGGAAGACAGTTCCTACAATAAAGACTAGATGAAAACTCGGTGAAGAGAAATGACGTCCCTGTTGCCGTGACTGAGAACATTCAGCTACATTAAAACTCGGTGGAAACAATTGATTCGGTAGAAACTTCTCGCGGGAATCTTCCTACAACCGGATCGGTCCTCAAGCAACAGAAAATTCAGTCACAGAGTTGTCTTTCACATATAGGAAATAACTGCTGTATCGATTCTTAGTGAACAGTGGGCGACCGATTCTTTGTACTTCTAATGGTAAGGTGGGATCGTTTATTTGACAGCGTATGCGCGCTGTTTCTTTTTTCTCTCGAGGAATGTTTCATATTATTTCTTCTATTATTTTGTACACATGGAAAATGAAGAAAACAGAGCATGGGGTCGATCCTATCTTCTTAGATACCACACCTTGCCGTTAGAAGGTTAATGTCATATGAGGTGAAAAACATCCCACCCCCATCTTACCGCTGAGCTATTCAAGCTCCACGTTACGAATATCTATCCTCCTATTTAAAGCATTGGTATCGTACTTTAGTACTGAATTGGTATCTCGTCAGTCTACTGGTCGAATGTATACGATTTCTATGCTGCGAGGATCAAATTTAAGAGCTGCTTTTAATCGCAAACATTTCATTACCCATATGATTGCGTTGTATGTGTACGATCAAAAATGTTTACGGCCGAATTTTCCCGGCGAAACGTGTAGAATGCGGCGCAATCTTCCGGTCGATGGCCGCCAGTTGGGCGCCGAACCCGCTCTCGACTCACACGCGAGTATTGATTCCCTTCGCGGCTCGTGCTCGTTCGTCGTCGTACGAAGAAGAGCGGAGCGAAGCGAAAGAACCGCGTCTGCGACCACCAGTGCGACAATTAAACGGAGAAAAAAGGCTCCTTCGCGATATTGGCCGATTATTTAACACCGTTCTGTCAGGTGGTAATTTCATGTCCTCTCTTACGTTGTGTATATATACGGTAAAAAACTTCTTCTAACGACAAAGTGAATTTTCAACGTATTCGAGAAAATAAAGTCCTCTGTTTTATTCATTTTCCATGTGTACAAAATTGATAAAAACAAAAAAGGTAAATAATAACGGGAAACATTCCTTAACCCTTATCGGTCGTAAGTCACGTGACAACAATACTTCGTCGCTGCGGTCGTACGTCACGTAGGAGGTGACGTTTTCGTATATTCACCGAAACCAGCTACAACCTAGTGAGAATCACGCATAAAAAGCTAGCTAGTCCGATAAGGGTTAAGAAGAGAAACAAAGTGAATATGTTACAGCTTAATATATATTTGTGTACTTTGTCACATGTTCGAGTTAAATTTCAATGGACCGATTCAATGGATCAATTTTTTAATAGAAAATCTTTTACCGTGTGTGTTTCGTGTCGCGCTAATAAATCAACAATATCTCATTTCGCAGCGTCAGCAGAAATTATTGCCCGGCAGTAATCGGCGATTGTGATGCTGCGCTCGAAACGTCATGTTGGAAGCTTTCTAGCTGAAGATCGCGACGACGACTCGCGATGAAAATGCGTTTCATTTTTCGCTCACTCTTGTTCGATTTCGCGAGATCGCGCAAACGAAACAGCGAAGAGCGCTTTCGACTGATTTTACCGCAATTTGCTTTGTAATAGATAACCCGGATGTGGGCGTCCATCGAATTCACCGTAGTCACCCTTTTCTGTCGACAATCGCTGGCGCGTAATTTGCGTATTGCAACATGACTTTTCTTTCTCACACGAGATCGCTGGCTTTCTCGGAGCGAAATGGCGGTGAAAGCGTCTCTCTTCGCTGCTACAAGAATAGAATTACGCAGCTTCGCAAAGAATGAGACGCGCCGATGTCATGAAAGATGCCCGAAAAAGCACGAATAAAGTGAGAATCGAACGGTCCTGAAAAATAACCCGTTGCGATACCGTGTGTTTGTTTTGACATCCTCGGGATTGAGCAATCTCTTCGAGAAAGTAGATCACCGTTCTTTACGAAGGCCGGCCGTCAGTCAGTCCAGCCAACGGTGTTCTTCAATCTTCCTCGAGCAATAAAACGATAAATCTGGGATGATTAAAAGAATCTCATCTCGAGGAGCAAAGTTACGGTAGAAAATCAGACCAACGGGGGGGGGGGGGGGATAGGTNCCGCTCGTTTCGAACAATAACGTTTCCGTTCAAAGGAAGGGGCCGGCCGAGAGCGTCGGTGGAATCTCTTTCGAGAACAGTAAAAATGTTCGACTTACGTTTCTTCTCTCGATCGAATCCTCGAAAACGCACGCTAGCGACACACAGCTGCGACACCGGGCGACGTAAGAGATGCTTTGCGAAGCAACTCGACGCGTCCTATAACAACGGTCGCAAGCAACGGAAATCGAAGAGATAGTTAACACAGAAAAACACTCGGCGATACCGCTGAACGGACTGAAGTTCGACGCCGTCGGGCGGGTCCTTTTATAACCGCGGTGCGCGGCGCAGGCGCCTAGGTGGGGTAACGAATTCCTCATCTGCTGACGCGGCGCAGTATGCGCCCGTTCGTGCATCGTAGTGGTTCTCAACGCGTGGCTCCCGCTGTCGTTAACTTGGATAAATAATATGCTAAGGATATTTCAGTCCAGCATTGTTTTCGTGTATAGTAACGCTGAAAATCAGGGGTGTTATTTCTGAATATTTGCTGCTCTAGAACATCAAGTTATTAACAGTCATAATGCACAAATAATGCTTCCGATTGAAAATGTTCGATGTTACTATGCTTAAGTACACACGGTGTCATGTATGCTCTGCCATTCTCTACACAAATTTTACATGTGAAATTTTAACATTTGACATTATTTTAACACACTGCAAAATACTGAAATAAAATAAATATAACATGATAAATTAACTAATGCTGACGCAAATATTTTAACAAGAGCCGATTTTAGCACAAAATATTTTTTACTGCGATGAATCAGAAGAGATTTTAAGATTCGCTCGAGATCAAAATGCGATTTGAGAATTCCCGCGCGTTGAAAGGCACGGCGGTTCGCGGAAGATCGTGGCTTCATTCGCGGCAATGCAATTGGAATCGAGGATCGTTATTTTTATTTCTGTCAATGGCGAGCGATGTGTTCCGGCTCGGTAGTCTTGGAAGTTTGCGGAACAGATATTGAATTATCGATTTCCTGCCGAAGCGTCAGTTCTCACGTCACAGCCGCGGCCTTCCTCAAAGGAAGTCTTGGGATGGATGATGATCTCCTGGGGGAAGGTATTCTCTCTCGCCAGGGCTGCGTTCAACAATTCGATCGGTAATTTAATTAACCGATCGAAAAAAATCTTTGTCCTGATTTAAATGCTGCTCCACCCGATAGCCCGCGAGATCAATTGACATCGAATCTCAAAACATAGTGAGAATTATAAAACAATGAAATAATAATAATATTCTAATAAGTTCTGAGATCGGATGAAACGCGAGATATCCTCGAGAAAGAAGCGTCGATTCTTGCATCGATGAAACCTTTGCAACATGGTTTGACATTTTCAAATGTCTAGAAAGTGTCGGGCGATTTATAACGGCTGTATAATATTTATAGCGGAACACTACAGCCGCCGGACGGATGTTGCTTTCCCGGATATATCGTTCCGTAAACGTTATCGCGCATCGATCTCGTGCGATGATCAGTTCTCTCGACGAACGAGAGTGAAAAATCCTGACGATTAATTCTCCGGGTAAAAATGTGTAAGATCGGCATTTCGCTGTGCTCGTCGCACGATGACGTGGGAAACACAGATCATCGTTGTTACGTTCCGCTATTTATCGTGCGTGTTTACCGATAATTGTCGATTTTGTGACACATAAAATTCGTATAAGCTGTTTTAACAATTGCTGCTCAGGCACCAAAGGAATGAAGTATAGGGAATAAGTTTAAAACAAAATGTTGTATATATATATCATTATATATAGCGATATAGAAAGACTTTTCGCTGGTAAGAAACGTGATTCTGACGTCGCTATTACGAAATCGTACACACAAGAGTGGGCGTCTTGATAAAAATGCAAAAGGTTAGGAGAACGCGTGGCTGCAACGGGGAAAAATCGACTTTCCTCCTACGACTCGCGGAATTTCTTCTCCGCTTTCCCCGTGTCTAATAAGTTGAACGGCACGTGAACGTAACGTCGAGGTCGCTGCATAATGATCCACCGTGGAAAAGGTTAGGGGTCCGCTATAATACGCTCGTTAAAAATATTCCCCTGTGAATCCCCGGCGCATTTCGTCAATGATTCTTGAGGCCTTTCATAAATTCAATAAAGTGTAAAGCTACTCTCTGGGAGCGAAGAATCGATTCTCATTCAGAACGAGGAAAGTTTTAATCAGTCACATAATATAATCGCGCGTCTTCCACGATATTATATAGATAAAAGAATTAAGAATTAACGTAATTATCTCTTAAATCAAGTAATATTTTCATCGATTTAAGTATATTTAAACAGCTTGTTGTAGTAAATACTTGAACGCAGTAGTACCTTCATTTGTAATATTGAATGTAAGTGTAAAAAAATGGTTGTAAATTTAAAAGAGAATCACGACACATTTCTACCGAAGAAACCCAGTATGATATCTTTCAGAGGAATTACTTTTCTTCACTCTCGTGTGACTCACTCGAATCTCCAGTTTATCTCATTTCGAATAAATTGAAAAAATCATAACAATCGAGACTAACTGCGATATTGGGGGGCACTCCCCCCAAATATTGACGCACATTGCTCGACCGGTTTTCCCGAATTGTTTCCACGGTATTTCTCTCACGAACGAACGGTTCGTTAGCAAACTCGCGAATTTGACCGCAGGTGGCTGACGAGCGCACGTGGGAAGAGAGAAACATGTGTATCGATGTGTGTATATTTTTGTGCGAGCAAACGACCGGCTGCGGTATTTCGACGCAAACGAAGCGCACGTGCCGTTTTCTCTGCGATCTATTTGCAAACGGGCGAATCGTTACTTTCATACGTGCGGCGCCTGCGAGACGCTTTTCCCGCGCGCGCCTTCTTTATTAAGGTGCACACGTGCGAGGTATGGTCGTGCAAAGGACGCTATAATAATAATACGTCGGATCGATCGACTTATCGCTGGTCAACGAGTCCATCGTCACAGAGTGCATGTCGCTGTGACAGGCATTTAACTAACGTCAGTGATTTCTTTACAGTTCGCCGCTCCGTGACGTAATTCATGTGACGTTGTAGGCCGGAGAAAAGTGCGAAAAGTTAAGAAGGTATTTACGAGATTAGAAAAATAACAATCTATTTGTTTACACAAATTAAATGAACATTTCCAAATAGTACTATTTGGAAAGATCTTATTTATTCATACGCGAGTCCTCTTCGCCGAGCTCTTTGCGAGAGCCAAATTGATTTGCGCCTTTAGATTAGTCGCGACGGGACGTTGTAGTTCGCACAACCGTTCAAACAGTCGTTCTCGCGTAACGTAACTATCAAATAACGCTTCTTTACAATCGGCCACTTTTTCGATCAAATTTCCTTTTTACGAAAATATATCGATTTTCCGCCGTTTTATCGTTATTCAGTACTCACCTTATACATGTCGCGAATTATGTAAAACGATGTTTGCTCTCGACTAGCCACTTCGTTATCCCCGACATCGGGCATATATAAATCGCAATTAATGCCCCGATTGTTTTCGCAGTTGATCATCCGGCGCGTAATCCCGATGCAAAGTAATAAAAATCTTGTCGTCCTCAACGTCGTCCTGACGCGTGTGATATCACCGAGCAATAATTATTCGCGTCGAGATAAGATCACATGAGAGCGACGGTCTCGTGACCAAGGAGATTAACATATTTCTCTTTCGTCACGCGCCGAAATGCATCGTTTTTCACGCGAACGTTTATCCCGACAGAGACTTCCTATTTGCATTTCGGAAAATTGAGACAATATCGCTGCATAGAGCGAAGAAGTCGCCTCTCTTTGCCTACGGAACGGCGCTGATTTGAGAAGTAATTTGTTACTGTATTTATTCGCTCGTTTAATGACGCGACACTCATGTCACGAGCGTTAACGGAAGATCGAGTAATTATTTCTCTTGGTAGTAGTCACACACAAATAATATTTTTGTGAATTTTAATAACTTCTAACATCTTAATTTGTAAATGAATTGCTGAATGCAACTGTAAAGTGGCTTTAATTTTAAGGGAGTGCTTACCAGAATATAGCATTTTTTTCCATTGTAAAGTGCCTTTTAAATTGAGATTTTTTCGTCCGGTAAATATTAAATCTAAAAATAAATTCTGATATTCTCGCAATATTATGAATTTAATACCTGTCACAACAATGTTTTGATGGCATATATACAGTCCGTTTGATAAGAGTGTCTACTTTTATGGAGGAAATATCAGATTTGTAAATCTGTGAAACACGTGAAGATCGCTGATCGACTAATCGATTATAAGTATAAAGTAGCTCCGTAATAGCAGAACTTTATTCGATACTACACTCGCTTTTATAATCTTTCCAGTCTATTGATCGTTTAATTGGTCTGAATCCTCAGAATTCTACAACTTTTTATCCACATTGACGTTTTCCTTTATTTATCCTTCTAACGTCTATTTATACTTTTAAAGTCTACCATTTCGCTGATACCTATTCGTGACTTCCTGTTTATGTCGCGCGTGATACTCATTGTATTGAGTCGTAAACAGGACAATAAGTCTTTCTTCTACATATTGCATGCAGTCACTTATATTTCTACTTTTAGTAAATATTTGCCAAGGGATATTGGAGGATCGAGTAAATAGAACTTTTTTTTTGTACTAATGATAATATAGCCGCGTGCAAAAGTGCGAATAATGATTTCTCAAAGAAAGAGATCCTCGAATGATGCCATTATTATCGATATCTCCAAGCATGACGCGTCGCGATTATATAAAATATACGCGTGTAACCACCATCGTTTCCTAATGTTTCTTGCGTCACGAGATAACATTCGTTATCGCAACGAGGAGTGGATCACAAATACGAAAAGACGCATCCCGGGGGCGTCCACTTCAAAACAATGATTATGGTAATCATCGTGACGAGTTGCGAGATCGCCTCTCATTAGCCGCGAGAGTTCAGTCGGATTCACCAAAGGAAAGAGACACGTTCCGCGATACTCTCGCTAATAAATGATTACAGGGAATGTTTTATTCTTCGGCGAAATCGCTTGCGACTATCCGTCGTTCGAGAGATACGCAAGATACGAGGAAAAGATTTAGAAATATTTTTTACGTTCGCTACCAACCTTTTACATGATAATGTAAATTAACTTCTCTAAATTTCGCTTGTTGGTAATGCTTCGGTCGACATAATATTACACAGGCCGACAAAATGAAACCGACCTCCTTATCCAAAAACCAGACTATACTTTTCCGAAGGTTTTCGGTGCACTGAGTTCAAATCTGGCCGCAGAATTGCTCTATCACATCAGGATTTTGAGATATTCATTTTGATTGAAATATGGGAAACGTCACTAACATCCGGAAAATTCATAATTATGAATTTTGAATTATGAATTTTCAAATTTTCCTATATCTTGAAAATCATGAAAGTAACATAGCGGCCATGTGTACTATCCGCAGCACTTTCTGTTCATGGATTCAACAAGGTTATTTTTATGTATTTTGACCCGCTGAATCCGAAATTCGAGATTGGAAGGCTGGGAAACGTCACTAACATCCGGAAAATTCATAATTATGAATTTTGAATTATGAATTTTCAAATTTTCCTATATCTTGAAAATCATGAAAGTAACATAGCGGCCATGTGTACTATCCGCAGCACTTTCTGTTCATGGATTCAACAAGGTTATTTTTATGTATTTTGACCCGCTGAATCCGAAATTCGAGATTGGAAGGCTGGGAAACGTCACTAACATCCGGAAAATTCATAATTATGAATTTTGAATTATGAATTTTCAAATTTTCCTATATCTTGAAAATCATGAAAGTAACATAGCGGCCATGTGTACTATCCGCAGCACTTTCTGTTCATGGATTCAACAAGGTTATTTTTATGTATTTTGACCCGCTGAATCCGAAATTCGAGATTGGAAGGCTGGGAAACGTCACTAACATCCGGAAAATTCATAATTATGAATTTCATAATTTCGGATTCGAATTTCGGATTCAGCGGGTCAAAATACATAAAAATAACCTTGTTGAATCCATGAACAGAAAGTGCTGCGGATAGTACACATGGCCGCTATGTTACTTTCATGATTTTCAAGATATAGGAAAATTTGAAAATTCATAATTCAAAATTCATAATTATGAATTTTCCGGATGTTAGTGACGTTTCCCAGCCTTCCAATCTCGAATTTCGGATTCAGCGGGTCAAAATACATAAAAATAACCTTGTTGAATCCATGAACAGAAAGTGCTGCGGATAGTACACATGGCCGCTATGTTACTTTCATGATTTTCAAGATATAGGAAAATTTGAAAATTCATAATTCAAAATTCATAATTATGAATTTTCCGGATGTTAGTGACGTTTCCCAGCCTTCCAATCTCGAATTTCGGATTCAGCGGGTCAAAATACATAAAAATAACCTTGTTGAATCCATGAACAGAAAGTGCTGCGGATAGTACACATGGCCGCTATGTTATTTTCATGATTTTCAAGATATAGGAAAATTTGAAAATTCGTAAACTTAAAATTGTAATATCTCAGCGAAGCAAAAAGATATTTAAGCAAACTCAACGCCATTTGAAAGAGGAAGACTTGTACTTTAATACCTTTTTTGTACTTTTTTGAGAAAAATTACTCTGGCTTGCATACATAACCGCAAAAGTGGGCAAAAACGGCATTTTTTGCACTTTTAGGTTAGAATATCTCAAAATCCTGATGTGATAGAGCAATTCTGCGGCCAGATTTGAATTCAGCGCACCGCAAACCTTCGGGAAAGTATAGTCTGGTTTCTGGGTAAAAATTTTGTCGACCTGTGTTATCAATCTATTCTCCGTCCTACTAACTCGTGAAACAGTGTCTTTCCAACTGAGCAAAATTGTCGGATTTATAAAAATATCAAGTTATTTGCGGCAAAACGGGAGATAACTGTAATTCTTTTCAGTGCACAGAAATGTGACACAGATGTAAGACCGGCCGGATCCAGCTGGAAATTTGAAGAGCTGCGTAAAGTGCGTTTCCGCAGAAGAAGACCTTGAAATGTACGCGGTTGAATAATGCAGCTCGATTCGATCGATGTCGGTCCAGCAATTTCGATAATTTACGATTACCCGGAAAGACCTTTGATTCGGCCGCCGATGAATAAAACAAACATCAAGGAAACGCAAACGAGTCAAGGATTGTGTTTGTTGGCTAGCGAATCAATTCAATCAATCCCTTGCGTTATCTTTGGTTCTCCACCTTATTAAGGGATATTACGAAGATACTTCCTCGCTGTAAGATTAATTAATGTGACAAAATCACGAGAAAGATGCGTTAAAATGATAGGTTGCGTTAATCTTATTTATCGATTATCAGAGCAAAAGTTTTTACTAGTTTACAAATCTGCTGCAATTGTCATTTTATATCTTTTTATTTCAACGTAAGACAAAAGGAAATGTAAGAGTAAATGTAAAAGTTAAGAATAGGGAAATAAAATAATCACTTTAGATCGGTTTTGTCATTCATTCTTCCCTGAAAGTGCGAAATTATTCCATCATTTCAGAAGATTTCCAAACTCTCTCATCCGTCACTATCGTAGGCAAAATGTCGAGCAGAGTGTACGATCCTTAAGTGAAACCAGTTCGAGCCGGTCGTGAATCGTCTCATGGTGACGTTAATCGATCGATTCAAATGACCGGTTAAAATGATAGATAGATATCTACCTAGCTCTCGTGAGAATCATATCTCCTCGAAGCTGCAATTCTAATATCTTGAGTTAAATCGCAATGCTTCCAAAATCGTTTTTTGAGATTTAGTTTCGAGCCGCGACAATACTCGGACAAAGCTACATCGAGGATCATCGCGCAAGAATGTGGCGTAAAAAGTTTCTGTTATCGGTGCAAGAATATTCATCAGAAGTTGTCTTTGTTGCCTTGATACATTTTTATCATAGGGGCACCGCCGATAAGTTTTATCGCGGTAAGGAAATTTTCTCTCCTTCCGCTTCGTTCGAAGCTCGCGACTAAAAAGATACACGTCCGAAATACGTTCGATGAATCGGCCGTTTTTGTCTCATGATAATCCCGTGCGAGTCAACGTCCGCAACGTTCGTTGCGTTTTCAAGAATAATGAATCCAGAGAAATGTATTTCAAGAACTCTCACCAAAATTATTTTCTCCGAAATCGGAACATTACTTTTGGTCGAAAGGTACGTTGAAAGTTTAAAGTTGACTAAATTCGGTTTGAATAAATAAATTTTATTCTCTGAAACCAAACCTTTTCAGAGAACTAAAACATTTGTTCGTTCATATTCAAACCAAATTTGGTTTGAGCCAACTAAATAGATTTTTCAGCGTATATGTTTTTCGTATCTTCGCCGAGTTTACGGGATGCAGCAAATTAATATTTCCCGTTATTTTGAAATTTCTCTCTAAATATGATAAAAAAATGTATACGGGGAGCGAGTTTTACACAAATCAAACGAATGCTGCGGATGAAGTTTTTTTAATGCGTCGTTTCGGCAGTCACAAAGTTGCGCGTACGGCGGGATTCTCAGGATAAAAGGACGAAAAAGGAGAGAAAGACGAGCGAGGAAGGAAGGAAGAGATATAGGTGGATCTCTGTTTTTGTGCGACTCTCCCCGTCTGCATTCCACGATGCAGGCAACAACCTCGCCTCGCGAACACATCCATGCGCGAGTGAACGAAGAAAAACACCGGCGAATCCACGACGAAGAGGGAGGATGTTAATGGTGGATTTTCAATCTATCCTCAAGGAGGTCCATGCTGTTTGATTTCTTATATAATCAATGTACAAAATAAGAAATAAATAATAATATGAAACATTTTTCAAATTCTCTTTCAGGATTTTTCCAGAATTTTTCTCGGGAATTACGTACACCGCTTCATGCAAGTAGCCATGACTTTGTTCGGAAAAATTCTTTAACATTCATTTATGTGTGAAAAATGTAAAGAAGAAAAAATGAACTTTTTCCTCCTTCAGAAGAGAAACAGCGCGTTGTTTCAAAACATACAATCCCTCTTTATTGCTAGAGGGTGAAATATCGCGCGAGGCGATATATTTCGAACATTCTCGATATTTGCGTGTGACAAATAAGACGGCGGCGCGAAGAGAAGCGAACGATTCGGCAAAAACAAATCTGTGGAGAGCGCCGCAATATTATAATATAATCTGTCGCAAGGCTGCAGTAAAATGCGTGTCGACGTAAACACAATAAAACGCGTTCCGGGAAAACGGATGCGGTGGTTGTTCATCGCGAATTTCTCACCATTTCCGCGGAAGATAAACCGACCGTTGGGAGGAGGAAGAAGAAAAAGTCGTCGTTCCACTTATATTCGACGAAGGGCAGGTGAGAAATTTATACACACTTTTCTCCTGGATTCGAGTGCTTCGCTGAGTTTTTCTCAATACGTAGAATCGAGCCTTTGATCCGTGACAACAAGTCTGAGCTGAAAATGTTTACAAACATGATACACACATTATAGTAAAAGAATCAAACTCACGTAGTGTTTAAAGATTCATAACGGCTTTTACTAGTAATGTTTTGATATACTCGTGCATCGTCAAATATTTCGAGCAAGATATCAGGTTGTTGAAACGGCTGTTTTCCAACACATCTTGTCAATCGAAAGTGTCTTCGCCGTTTTTCGGGAGATAAGCATCAATTGTGATCGTATTTGCTCGAGTATCGACGCAAGTGGTGTAACGTCGCAGCGTGTGATATGCACGAATTCCTGCGGGAGCTCGTCGGGGAACAAACAGCCAACTCGTTTTTGCGCCGAGTCCTCGACCTCCGAAGGCCGTTTTACAGGTTCCCGAGTTCAAACCGGCGAGTCGACCTTCCCGGAAAATATAGGGAAGAACGGCGTTGTTATTCCGCGACGCGTGATCCGCATAATATCCTTGGATCTCTTCCAGATACGTTTATTATCCTGCTACTCTTGCGACCTCGTCACAGAAAAAACCATGATAAACTTTTTTCACGGGTCTCTCTCTCAACGTGAGACGGAGATTTCTCGAGCGACACGAGCGGAGAATTATTTGGTTCTCGTATCTCTCTCGGGGTGTCTAGAATTTGTGGAGGTAGGGACTTGAAGTGAAGCATGTTATTTCGCGGCGATCCTTGAGGTTCTCCGACGTTTCGAAATGCATTCGAGTATGTGGAAGGCAACTCTGTGTTCGTAATTTAATGGACGATCGTCCGCGATAATCTACGAGTTATTGAATTTTCAGCCAATCTTATCGGTCTTTTATCGCGAGTCTTCTTGCGCGCTGCTTCGCGCGATAGACTATTCTTCGATGTTAATCCATTCTTTTCGAAAATTATTATTCCTGTACAAAATACCTTTTCACCTCATCTATCTTGACAATTGATTACTCTTAATTCAAGAAAGAATTATAAATTCAGCTTCTTCGGTAAGAAAGTAATCTAATTTCTTCTGGCACCGCTGTGCGCGGCTCTTAATTCCATCGGAACCGCAATAAATCGCGACCTTGGAACGCTTTTCTCCGCTAATTCGATTAAAACACGATAAGCGGCCGGTGATATGTATCGTCGCGTTTCTTCACTTTTATCTCTGCCATTTATATACATAACTAATTGGTCTCCCTCTTTGGATTTCGATGATTATGAACGAGCATGCTCTCTATCTGTTTAATAGATCATTTTTTCATAAATGTTGATTACGGTCGAATTGTCGCGTTACTCTTTACCGCACTCGTCCGTCCGGCTGAAATCTACGATTGATTATCCCCTCCAACCAATCATTTTTAATTGAATAGGTTTCTACCGAAGACTCGCGTGCATTCGGGGCGCTCTGTAACGACGGTCAGCAAAGTAAATAAACGGTCATTGCGTGTCGCGGCCTTATTTTTGATTTAACCAAGGCAAGAGATGGACATCGGGCGGGCTTCGTTATTCTATGAGGCAACCTCGCCGCTGAATTTTCCTTGCCTGCCGGGCACGTCGATCCAGAAATTTATTGCGACGCACTGTCTTCCGCGGAAGCAGCCTCCATGAATATTCCATTCTCGATCGCGGAGGACGAGTTCCTTCAGTTCCTTCTATGAAAGATTGATATTCGTCGCGTTACACTTTCAAGGCGTTTCGGAAAAGTAGCTAACGATCACGTGGTCTTCGTCTCTCCAATTATTATCCGCTCGGTGGACTCCGCTTTCGCGCCATTAATGATCAATTTAAGAAGAAGAAATGGTACGTCCTTGGGTGGTTATTAAGTGAATTTCCCTGCGACCTCGAGCCGACATTATGAACTGTGATATAACCAACTGAAAGCGCGCATGGATCCATCAAGTTATTATTATCTAACGGTTGTGCACGCGACAATAGGTTATTAGCGTTTTTTAATTTTTCGTGTCAATTTTTTTCATCACTTTGGGATCCAATTTCTATCCTGAATCACAAGTGAGACAAATTATATCATTCTTTGAACCGACGGAGTTTGTTGATCTTTCAATCGACTTGGGCATCTATTATTGAAATGGTCAGTAAGGTAGAAATCGCTCGATTATTCTCTAGATTTTTATTGTCTTTTCTAGGAAATAACTGAGCAATTTCAATCGGAAACCAAATAGTTCCATAATAGGAACGTTGAAATATCATTTCACAGAATACAGAAGATACTAAAAACAAAATAATACGTAGATTTCGTGCTTTTTCTCTATATATGTGCTTCGAATATTTCCTCTCTCTCTCTCTCTCTCTCTCTCTCTCTCTCTCTCTCTCGCTTGCCCGATCTAATTTTACCTCGAGAAATATATTCGAATTAAAGATCGTAAAGATTTGCGCGATCGCAGGAACGCAAAAATTCCACAAGCGACTCGTAGTCGACGGCGAACAATTATCGGAAGGAGCGAAGCGAAACTAAGTGCGATTACAAACCAAAACACGGTCGGAATTTTCCCGGATTACGTGTTAAAAATCGACTCGCGCGAGATACGAGGTTCAAAGGCTCCGCGTATCTTGCTATCGACTCGCCAAGGGAGAAAGTTTCCATTCATGATTAATTTGTAGCTCGCGACGACGACGACGATTCGCTGACATTTCGTCGTTTGTCAGACTTTGTAAGTCACTCCTGTGGCACGTGCGTCGCTCCAATGAACTCAGCGAATTTCCGTTTCAGCGTCGTTGCGTTATTTATCTCGCATGCTGAAGTGCGGAGCGGTGCAAACGGCACACTCCGCCGCCAGAGGTTGCCAATTCGCGAGAACCGCGTCTTTTTGCCGATATCGCCTTTAACCAGAGAACCTCGAGTAAGTTCGTGAGGAAAATGCATCATTGCGACAGATTATTTCGAATTTTCTCTCACATTTCTTTTTCACACATCTATCTCACTCCAAAACTAGACTGAGAAAAAATTTAAAAATTTATTTGTGAAATATATAATTTATTTCTCAGAAAAATAAACGTTTGTTTAAATACAGCGAAAGAAAATTTTATTCCTAGCAAATAAATTAATAAGAAAATTTAGGTATATTTTACAAAAATATATTTCGTCATCACGAGAATATATATTTCATCATCAATTAAATTTTTTTCAACCAATCACAAGAAACATTTATAATTTCCATTTCTTTTTCTCATTGTACGCGATTTCTTTGGATTTAATTGAAACAAATTTGTCTTCGCTCTTGTGAAATAATAACATTTTCATTCAAGTAAAGTGACGATGCATTGTTTATATTATAACCATCCGAAATCGCATACTACCTTTCTCTTCTTATCGTCTCTCTTTCTCTCCATGTTATATCCTTCATTAGAAAATAATCTACAAGCTCGATATTCGTATCATTTCTGTTGCGGTGTGCAAAGAAATTTAGTTGACTTCCGGTCGTAATCCCGCAAAATAAAAACGACGACCCTTATCGCCAGGTGCGACCGATCTGTGCGTCGTTCGATATCACAGAATTATCAACGCTCATTAAGTTATTATCGCGCTAAGAGCATGACGGAGGTATCCATAAGAACCAGTGGCCACCTCTCGCCTTATCAGATAACTGATTTCGCGCGACGAGCACGTTCCGTGCCGTTGCGAAATTCGCGGTCGACGGTTGCAACGCAGGAACAACAATTGCCCCTCGTTATCTGACATTTGAGTGGAGTTCAAATACCTGACTGATAAACGAAATACAGGAATCTCTTTCTCCCGATAACGATATTTTTAACAGTGCCTCGAAATGAAAAATTTTCCCCAGGTTTACAATACAGATTCCGATTAGGATCAGGTTATCCGATTGGGAATCCCATTTCTTGCACAGAAAATATCTTGGAATCTAATTGGGATCCAATATTCCATAACAACAAGTTGTTTTGTTATAGCGAAACAAATTTGTTTGGACAGCATTTGTTAAGAATAATTTGTTTGTAATTGATATTTGCTGGACAGCAAAATAATTTGATTTTACCAACTAAATTGAATCCCAAGAAATTTTCTATATGGGAATTTCGATACGATCGCTCTTTATCCTCTGAACGAGAAAAAAGAGCGAATTGAATTCAGCTTGAATGACGCAATTCGGTCTCGCGAAATGAAAAGATATTTCCAGAGTTCAAAAGTGTGTCGTCCACGCTGCTTCCGCTAACACAACATAGCGCTGCGACGTTGGAATACAGGTGAGTTCGTGTGAAGTGGAATAATCGTTCGGGTAAACCGAAAATCGGCGGCGCACCTGAACGCGGCTATTCTTAGGCTGGAGACTGTTGTTTCGTGGCTAAATATAAGTTTAATTTATTAGCGAGTTGTAAAAGTCGGGCGGCCTCGTCGTAAACTGCGCCGATAAAACGCGACGACACTGTCCTTTTTTTAACTCTCGCGCAGCTTTCGTCTTGCACCAAACCATCTAGCGCTTTGAGAAAATAATCGATAAGCGGACGTTGAGGTCGCAGAGCGCGAATTGCGTCTGCGAAAATAGGCGACGGAGCGCACTTGCCGGTGTATATTCACGAGCATTCGTACAAAATTTTTCTAACGATCGATATACATTGATTTTGGTATAATGTCAGATATTTTGAGCGATATTTTAAGATGTATGCAAATCGAGCTGTCAGATGATGATCGGGGAATAGTAGACACAAGACGAAGAATAGATGCAGCAACGTTCCGAGTGTCTCTAACCCTTTTTCTCGCTCGCAAATTTCGCGGAGTGCTGGACGTCGAAAAGTCTCTTTCAAATGAAAATTTGCCAACGTGAAGATTCTCGTCGATTAGATACACACTGTCCTCGAATATCACGGATTACGCCTGTCAATTAACTCTTTCTGCAGGAATCTTTCTACACGGAAAAAAAAATTGGTTTCAGTTCATAACTCGTGTACAAGCAAGAATATACATCATTCCATAGCTGTATAGGTAAAAATAAAACAATTAAGTAATTTTACGTAGTTCTTTCAAAAATATCATATTCTTGTTATTCAAGAATAGTTTTTATGAATTGAGAGGAAAAAAATTGTCAGAAAGATATCTTCAAATTGATAAAATTCTTAGTCTGAAGATACCGTTTCTTCTGTATTTTTATGTAGAAAGATACATCATGCTACTTTTTTCTCTCAATTTGTGAAAATTATTTTTAAATATATTTGCCGCGGAACTTTATAGAATTTCTTCATGTGTAAGAGCAAATTTATGTAAAATTACATATTCTTGCTTATATATATGAAACTATAAGCCTTGAATGATACTCATTTCTTACGGTGTACCGCCGAGTTTGGTCCGTAGGTAACAGAAAATTCATCGAATGGTTTTTTCCGTGCATCGAATTTTACTTTCCGCTCGTTATCACACCGATTGTTCGGAGAGATCGACACCTCATGAGACGAATGGAGTCGTCGCCACCGTCTGAGAAGCGGCACGTGTCAATCACGTGAATAGTGTTTTACCGCTCGTAAAGCCCCATTCAGGTTGTGACCCCTAATGGAGAGAAGGTTAGGCATTTGCTCACTTCCTTCGTTTGAGGAAATTGCCTATTGCGCGCGTGTGTATTTATATACCTATAGTGTATTCACGCGCGCGCGCGCGCTAATTTCTATCACGATAGAATCGAGCCCAGACGAAAATAGACGGTCGTAACGTTGAATCTTTCTGTGCTTCGCCGACAAATCTAGGGGAATTTAATCGCCGCTTCCAACCCATCGATAACGGTGGATGAACTCATAAATTACTATTATTAACGCAAACTATAGATAATAACGCGAATACACGGAGCTAAAAATAGGAGATTTAAATAGGACAAACGTGCTTCCTCATTGTTGTCATAGACGTGATTCCAACGCCACGCAGCATAAAAGAATAAATATACCAGTTAATTTCCGCCGCGCATTTGGCGCTGAATGGAAGGTGCGAGAAAAATTAGAAATTATAATTCGGCGGGTGTTAAAATCCGGCGAATGGATGAAACGCCACTTCGCTGAAGCGATTTATGCTGTTGCATAAATTGAATTTACGTAGGAAAACCCGGGTCTTTATTATTCACCGCGTGACGAACTTGACGACATAGACGCACGAATTCGCTCTCGGTGCTCGCGATTGTCTCGGACGAATGTTCCGGAGCGAAAGCAAAACCGGCGAAAACCGGTAAGTAAAGATGCAACCACGTAATGCGACGACGTAGCAGCTGCGTCTCAAAAAGCGAGGCCGAGAGGCGGGATTTAATAGAGCAAGAAGTAAAAGTATGTCCACCATCGTCGGTAAACGTACCAAGAATTCGTTCGATGCGCAGAGAGAGAGAGAGAGTATACTTTGCGTGATACGCAACCCCGCTGTCGTTCGATTTTAATTATATTTCGCCTTTGTAGCTCGCAAAAATAGAATATTTTCCTGAATTTTTCTTCATTAATAGCGCCTATATATAATCCTTTCCTTCGGATTCAATCTCTCTATATATATAATTCAACAGCTCGCAGATTTCTCATTTCCGGAAATCTCGGTCACGCGAATCGGAAAGAAAGCGCCTCGAGACGATCCCAAAAAGGAAATAACTTCAGTTCCGATTTTTAAGTACGGATGTCAATAGCGTACTGGGATGACGATTCGAAAAACTGTACCAATATTGCAAAAGTATCAAAAATGATCAATATTGGAACTGTCCAATAATAATTATTATTACCGTGTCGCATTTTTATGCCGGACAACCATTCTTATCACGACTTAATGATATCTCCCTCCTTTCTATTCAATGCATTGTGAAATCCGTACTCGAATCGGCCGAAGAACGTATATTACATGGGCCGGCTGTTACACAATTTGTGTCGCGATTAGCTGCGCACATGTCACGTCGCGAAGCGCATGCAAACATCCCGGCCGATTGTAGAAAACAAATTAAGCGCCGGCAATAAAAATGGGGAAGAGGGGAAAGGGTTATCAGACCCCCAGTGTGCTTTCGTCACGTGCTTTTATCTCACGGCGACACAACAAGGGATTATTATTGACACTGCAATCTCTTTGTTGTTAAAATCGACTTCTGTTATTTGCATCGTCGAGCACTCAATAATTAGATTTCGCCTTTGCAGTTTGTGAAAATAGAGCCGTTCGTTTCCCCCTTCTTTAGTGTTAAAGTTCTCTTGTAACACGCGGTAAATCGTCGAACTTGACATTGTGCCGAGCATACCGACCTAGCGCACGTCATTAAGTGGATCACGCCGGTAACGAGTTTGACGGCTCAGCTCCTTGGAGATACATTGATTCTTTTTGCGATACAGCGGTTCTCAAGATTCGAACTTTCAACTCTTTGAACCGCGACGAAAATCAAAGAAGGCGAGTCAACATTTCGGCCGCGTGATTAATCTATTTCGTAAACTAGATTTTCGCATAAATAAGATAATCCCGATATACTCTCTAAATTTCTTCGAGTGAAATTCCGCTTGAGAATCAGAGTCATCCGAGCGACTTTTCATGCTGAGCGTAAATTCTTCTCGCCAATATTTGCTCCGATATCACGTCTTCATAACCGGCGAATAGATGATCACTTTATATATAATAACGAGCTATTAACATAGCAGCAGGGCTGACTGATGACTCGTCGGCGTTATCGGCGCAAAGTTGAAAGGTCGCCGTGTACGTCTATGTACGCAGGGGGTCGCCGATAAACTCTGGCTGTTTGCGGCGGGAAATTTCCTCGCCCATCGGCCTTGGCGATGATGAAAAGAGGAAAAGCAAGAAATCGGCCGGCTTTTTTCGATCTCTCTCCGGTCGACAAGTGCGGAAGAATGAGAGAGAACAAAGAAACACATCGCGTTAAAAATAGAGACAGCACTGCCCGTGTACCATTGCTCACGTGTCGTCTCGCGAAACTCGTGCACCGGAGTCACGTGCACTGAAAATCGTCCGTCTGTGATACTCGCGTGCGTTTCGGTACTTGACGATTTTTTTCCAATCTGACATCCTTTTCGGGTAATTAAACGGGGTAATCGGGAAAGAAAGCCGATGACATGACGTGAAACAATTATTATTGAAAAAAAATGGAGGAATAAAGAGTGTACTTTATGGATGGAGGAAGAAGAGAAAAGGAAAGAGAGAGAAGAATTTCCCTATGCAATCCATCTAGTTTTAGTGAATGTGAAAAAGCAGAGGGAGAGGTAAATTTATTTATATCACTTTATTAAAGTACTACTACTTTACTGCTCTTTTCGATTTTTTATTCAATTTTATGAATCTATTAATTCCATATAAAATCTATTAATTCTAGCGATTTTGCAAACTACAGATTCCTTCGGTTTTTATCCCAACAATTCGTTTAGAAAAATTCACTTGTGTCCAGTTAAAACATTTGCTTTTTTTTCGTAAAAAAGATATATAATAAATCAAAGAATCCGGAGAAAAGGCAGAGTTTTAAAATTATATTTGAACGCCTGAATTAACAAACTATTAAGATCTATGTCAAGAGCGTAATTACAAAATTACAAAAAGAGAGATGCTATTGCACGAAATAGAATTTCACAAACATCGATCGGACTCTTTTTTTTGTTTTGCACACACGCAAGAGCGTTACCGATAATTCTTCTTCGAAGAAAAGCCTCCTGGTCGCCATCTAACGCGCAATCAGGTGAAATCGAGTGAGTTGATATGGAAGAGAACTGCCGCGCGATAACGTGAGTATACATTAGCTTATGATAAATAAAACGTAGGAAATCAATCCGAGATATATAAGATTAATATCTGAGAAAATCACTTTATAAATTGATTTGCACAATGTGTAAAAGATTATGTTGATCACATTTATAATACTAAATAGTTTTTTTTTTCTGCAGCGAACCCGTGGAGAATCCCGCGAACACGACTCTTGTCTGCACCGAAGGATAGTCTTTATCAACACGATTAGTCACGTGCGAGACGTATGCTCGACGCTACCAGCATCGGCTCACGGAGTTCTCGGGAAGAAAGGCGATAGCCGGCGTGGATCCAATTTTGTCGGTAGATCGAGTTTCTGCCCTTCGCCGCGTTAGTATAATATATAATAATAGAGTCGCGGGCGACGATAAGGAGCGCCGATCCTTCCGAGAAGAATCCTTGTTTTTGCCTAAGCGGCAATTATATGAGAACACCGCGGATTATCGACGCGGAGGAGAAATATCGCGGAAAAGGGAAGGGAATAATACAGAGAAGGAGGTAAAAGCACTCTCCAATAAAAACGTCCGGAAAAACCCCGCTTCTTTTTCATTGTTTTCTCCAAAAAATTCGTTTAGAAAAATTTATATAGTTAAAAACTAGTTTAAAAACTGCTATATATAACATATTAACGTTATCAAATTTCAGTAAAGTGCACGCAATTATTTTCCTCAGTAAGCATGAAAAAACATTTTGTCCTTGTCCAAATTTTTAACATACTCATCTAATGAATGCCAACCAACATAACATCGATATTATAAATTTCCCATTCAACAATTGTTAACACGCGTGTGAGTTGTTGTTGTTGAATGGTATGGTTGGTGTATTTATTTAACACATTGTGCTATATATATTTTTGAGTCTCGATATTCAATGTGCGCAAGTATTAAAATAACACTTGCAAGTGCGAAAATAGTGCAATTCGAATGAATATTTTCAATCGAAAGCCTAATGTACATCACGAGAACATATTCGCTCATACGGAGGTAGAATTCACTGAGTGGCAATATCTTCACGAAAATACTTTTCACTCGTTTTGAATGAGATTCCCTTCCAAGAAATTCGGAGAGTAGAGTACACAGAATTAACATGCATCGACGTAAACTGACACCGCGGGATCAAATTCGCGATCATTTCCCGCCAGACGAACTTAATAATAGCACGAAGATATTTGATTATCTCAACTCTTTTCTCGTCCGTTCCTCCTCGCCGACGGATATTTAATTATAACACCGCGCTGCTCACAATTGTTTTCGACGGAAATTGGGAGGAGTTTCTTTCGATTTCCTTCGTGCTTTCCACGGAGATAATCGAATCTCGCGGGAGATTCCGCTGTCAATGCTTATTTTATCTTGCGCCGAAAAACACGACGGAAACTACTAAGCGTTTCTTTTCATACCTGATGATGAGACATCGGTCGATACCATCCGGTGGCATTTAAAACAAACCGCCGGAAAATTTCATTACGTAAAAGATTTCGCTTTGCAAATTTAATATTTCCACCTTGCCGTCGTCGACTTATGCGGCCGATGAAAGATCGAATCGAATAATGAAAGTGTGTAATCACGCAGCGATTATTCCCGCTTGTTTTTATGACCGTTAGCCCGTGGGAACGAGCGGAATTCTACGTCGCATCATTTCTACAAGCTGAGCGTGTAATATCATCGCTCACGCGTGCCCGAAACGGCGCGTGCGGCCGTCTGTGATGAACACGCATATAGTCACACATGCGCTAATATAAATATTTCTTACAGACGGGACGGGAAAATTCCATGCGGAAAAAAGATAAACAGGTGTTTATCGAATTAACTCAGTAAACAAGAAATCATTAACATGACATCATTCATTATTTATATAACACGTTTTCAAATGTCTTCTTCTTCCTAATGTCGACTAATGTCATTGTTGGATAATTATTGAATAATGTATACAATTGTTAACAATATTTCATCTAAACATTAAAAGTAATATTTGTACACTATGATTCTTAAAAATTTACACGGAAAAAAATTCTGTATTAATACTTTAATTATTGAAACAATACATAAACCAGTAGTTTTTAAGGCTTATTCGTGTTGGAAATTATTATTGATTTGTTTCTCCGTATAAGAATATTATCGAATAACAATTTAAAAACATTAGTCAGAATATTACGAAATTTACATAAAATGTCTTTTTCATTCAATGCCTCGAAAGATTGATTTAATGTTTACCGGGAAGTTAGATAAGAAATTATTTGATAGATGAATATTTTTTCCATTAGTCCCTTCCCCTCGAGATCGAGAATTCGTTCGAAGAGGCTTATATTTCCCACGTTATCGAGCTGCACTAGACTTTATTACCACAGCATTTTACGAGCGATTAGATAGATAGACCATCTTCCCAGTATAAAGTGATATATTTGATAGTAACGCGGGATACAATGTTCCCTGATATTCCGCTTTTTAATTTTATCAAAGGATGGAGAGGAGAAGATGGAAATTTTTTCACTAAGAATTTCACGTTTCCGATTTCAAGGATTGAAAGGAAATTTGATAAATCGATTTCTTTCACTTGTGTAATTTAATTCTTCCAATTAATTCACTTATCGCGCAGAATTTCCTTTATCAATGTCTTAATTAAGAACATCGTCCCGTTGAGACGAAAAGAATTGGAAGATCGCGATTTTGTTCAACAGTCTCGAGGTCAAGCGCTGAAAGTAAATAGCTAAAATATATAACTGCTTTTACTGAAGGTTAGGATTAGATATTGAAGAAGTATAGATTTAGTATACTTCACATGTTTACCAGACACGTTCGCGATGATTCTCCAATTGTTTCGAACGATGAGTCGCGACAGAACAAAAGCAGATTGTTAACTGTACTGGTTGAAAATCGCCGAGGGTTAATCCCGAATTATGCACACTCACCGTCGACGACACTGTTATTCGGCAAACGACGCGCGACGACATTGTCCACCGTGTTGATCGCGAAGTCCGGATCGTCCGCGTCGAAGCACACTCCCTCCTCGTAATCCGTCAATACTGTCTCCGTCATGTTTCGCCGAGAGTGTTGTCACGAAGGATAGCTGTCTGAAACCGCGCATCTTTGAATTTACCTCCCGTTTCGCTCGCAAAACAATACGCACACTTGTGTACCCAGTAAGTAAGAGATCATCAACACGACGTTATTACAACGATATTTTATAACGTTTTCAAATGTGTAATTCGCAATATTTGTGACATGAAACAAAAAACAATCTCCACAGTGAGCGGAATGAATCGAGACAACTTTGAGATAAAGAACTCTGAAAGGGTATCTTATACGATTTTGGACATTCCGCTCATCCCTGACGACATATTGGTGCAATAAAATCAAAAGACTGATTGACGACGGTTTCTTGTTTACAGAACAGGTACATCTTCGTTCGAAAAAGTACGTTAGTTAGGTGGCTTTGTCGAAGGAATTCACGGAGCCGAGCGGCGTCCTTCCATGGGAAAAACGCACGAGGTTGCGTAACACTTTACCTGCGGTCGTCCACGCTTCTACTTCACGCCGGTGTTGATCCTTTCGCGGAAGAACTCAGCCGGCGACGACGTGCGCGCGTGACGACAATCGGCGGTCGACTGACACCTGACGCGCGTTATCGCGTATTTCGACGCGCGTTTCTCGTTTACTTACAAGAGACAGCACGCAATTGGCAAATTTCTTAAATCAGGATAGCGTTACAGAAAGATTGCATCGCAGTGTATTTATCTGTGATTATATTCCGGACTATTCCTAAACTCTTATATCTCTGTGAGAAACTTACGTACAGTCTTTAAGTTAACCAAGACAATAATATAGCGGATATATATTCTAGATCGAAAGAAAACGTTGTTGTATACAAATTTTACCCCTTTTCAGCCAGATTATTTCTACTTTTTTTTTTATAACATAAAAAGGTAAGCAACTTCGTTATCTCAACAAATCTTTTATATTAATTTGATAGAATTAATAGATGATATTTTCAGGCAACTTACTATACTTACTTTTAAGTTAATAATGTTTGACACATGTAACGAAGAAACTAATAAAGGGGGGTAGCTCACATTGGCTAATTTAATATAAAATTTTCGGTACAGCAGAAAAGGCACGATGTGAGTGAATCTTTCACTCTACCGAAATGAATCAACAGTATAGATAGAAAAGATCGAATTAATCGGACAATGAACAAACTAAATACATTTTGATTAGAGAAAATGGAATTTCTATTTCTTAGGAAACAACTGTTCTGTTCCTTTCCAACAAAACATATTTAGTTGTCTTACTAATTCAACAGATATTTTTTCTCCGTGACATTCTGAAAATATATTAACATGAAGACTCCTTTCCGTAAATATGTTGATTAATTAAGATGGATACTCCAATTTTTTTGCGAAATAAGTTGAAAACACAAAGGTTCATTTTCTCTAGATAATAGATACAATATAAACATTTTCCAGCTTCTTACTGATTGTGAAAGTTTTTGAAATATGCTATTTATCGGGAGTGAGGGTAAAAGCTAGTATTCCAATGTTCCCCACTACTACTCACAACCATCAACTCCAAAAACTTGAAATGCCGTGTGGTTACACCAGTCTTTCAATATAAGAATAAACCTTATTGGATTTATAGAGAAAAAGAACCCGAGTAGGTAACTTCCTTTATTTATATTATGTCAATGTAATATAATATACCCACTGAGTGGTCCGGCCGAGGGCCTCTAATATTTTATATACATATATTATTCTTTCATGATGATAGTAATACAAAAGTCTAATTTTAAAAAAATTCTAAATCAATAAATTTATATAAAATGCAACAATTTTGAAGTCTCGCACTTATACTAGATCGAATCACGTATTCGCGTAAAGATTCCGAGTTCGTTCCTCGTACGCCGCCCAGAGTAGCTTTTTGTATTGCAAAACGGCCGCCAGTTTGTCGGCCGCCTCCGTAATAGCTCTACCGACAACAGCCAGATCGGCACCGGCGTTCACGACGGACCGTGGATCTTTATATCGTTGACCGAGCTTGTCGCCGCCTTTGGATAGCTTGACTCCGGGTGTCAACTGCAGCAGGCCGGGCTGCGAGGAGAGATTTGACTGGCATACGAGGCCTACCACCACGTCGCCGGCTTCCTCAGCCATCGACACCGCGCTCTTCAGATATTCACCACTGGTTAATGCGCCCTCAGACGACATCTCAGCGACCAGGAAGACACCACGCGGCTCTGTGGTGTCCCGGTCGTTCTTCAGTGCGTAGAGGGCATCTTTACCAGAAACCGGATGCATAGTTACCAGATCTGCCCACGTAGACATTCTGTAAATACCACAGTTGTACTGTAACGTGACCGTGTTGCCGATATCGCCAAACTTGCGATCCTCCATCAGCAGGAACTCGTGCTGCCTCGCCAGCTCTTTTAGTTGTCGCACAAAGCTCTCGCTGAAGTCCTCTACGATATCAACATGAGTCTTCAGTACGGCGATGTGAGGTCCTGCTAGATTCGCCAGCTCCAGAATCGCGTCCGTTTTTGTGAGGTCCGCCGCCAGACAGAGATTGGTTAGTTTCCGGTCCATTAGTTCCAGTAACGTCGTGGCCAACGGATTTCTAGCTAGTTTGGCACGTTTGCAATATGGTAGCTTCAGTCTATCGTCTGGCACACCTGCAAAAGTGCATTATTAGCAGATTGTAACGAAACGTACTTCCAAGTTTTCCAGTTTTGACAAGTGCGATTTTCTTGAGAGAAGAATGCTACCACGTCTCTCGACTTACCTTGAACCGAAATGTTTTGCACTTGATTCGTTTTCAGGTAATTCTTCACGTCCTCCACGACTTTCTGTGTGACTTTGCCGGCCTCTAGGAGATATGTCATCAATGTCGTAACAGTGTACAGGCTCTTTACCTTAATCTTATGACTCTCCAGTTCTTTTTTACCACCTTGCTCCCTGTCTATTAACACCAACGCCTGTGTAACGTTCAACTGTTCGTTTCTTAAGACACTTACAGTCTCTAGGATGCTGCTACCACTCGTTATAACGTCCTCAATAATTATGCAATTGTCGCCGGGTGAATACACACCCTCAATCAGCTTCATTGTGCCATACGACTTTGCCTCTTTTCTTTTTATCAACAGTGGAATGTTATTTTCTACAGATATCAGCGTAGCTAGTGGCAATGCCGTGTACGGGACTCCGCAAATTTGAGACACATTTTCTGCAGAATCTTTGACAGGTCTCCACAGAATTTCTGTTAATCTAGACTATAAGAAGAAAAAAGTCAATGACGAAAAAATATTGTTTTATCTATAGAAAGAAATCTCCTTGAAGATTAATATTACATTTTTTTTTAAGATCATAATTATTAGGACCAGATGATATGCATAAAAATGCTTTGCTTTGTAATATATATTAAGCCTACCGGAAAGTTTTTTAATTAAAAGAATATAATAAAATTTCTGTAAAATGATTCGATGATATACTTGAGATGACAGAACTTTCCGGTAGACCTAATATTTCCAGTGTGTATTATATTTACCATGAATTTTGGATAGGATATTATGACTCGGAGATCAAAGTATATCGGTGTCTTCAAACCAATCTTTGTTGTAAATGCTCCAAATTTTATAGCTTGAATATCATAAAGTGTCACAGCCAATTCCTTTAGCGTCTCTTCCATTTTGTCTGCAACAAAATGCATAAAAGTTGAAATCAATTTGAGAGTATAAACATTTTGTGATGGCTAAGTGACAAATTGCTTCAAAAAGTAGATCTAACTTATAGTAAATAATTACTGTTCTATTCACAATTATATTGATGTTTGCAATCATTTTCAAGATTGTTATTCCAACATAGAAACTTGCAAGTAGTACATACTTGACATAAAAGAGTGAAAGAATAACACTTAAGATAATCTACGACAACTTAATCGATTCGCTTAATTTACCAAGCAATAAAATTCGCTATTGCAGAGCATAAATTACAAGATCCGGTGTAACAGCCGCCCATTTACAAACTTTTATCAATGTATAAATATATTACGTAATGTGTTGTATAGGAAATGTCGAGCAGAGAATGAACATTAAAGGAGCGCACTGTTGAAGCGCGGTGCAGCTCGTGAGCGGCGACACAAGTATGAGGAAAAGCTCTCTCGGTGGAAGATTTTCGCAAGCGGGCGTTGCCTAGAGGGTAATGTTTATTTATCCGCCCGGTCACTCTCTGCAAGTTTTTTCTTACTGTTCTACGAGATTCTACGAAAGTTAGGAGCGTTATAAATCTCCTTCAGTGTGAAAAGTCTATCCTTCACCTCCTTATTCGAGACCGCAAAGGAAACCACATGTAAATTTATTAACTAGAGTAAATTACGTTACATATGTAGTACGTCAAAAAGATGCGTAAATTTACAAATTTCTTTTACCGATTTTATGCAGGTTCTCGCTGTTCTCCGTCGCTGCCTCGAAAGTGTTGAGGGTTACTTTTTCACTTCGAGTACTCGACACGTGAATAGAAGAGGTCTGTCCGCTGTGTACCGCTTAACTGGTGCAATAAGTTGAAGTGCGAAAATTTGCCTCGCTTCAACTGATTGCACTAGTTCAGCAGTACAGCGAAAACGAACAATCCTTATGGCTCTAGCAGCCAGCACGATGCGATAACCAAGGCTACTTTCCCAGAAGAGCTAGACGCTTATTGGACGCTCCGATAGCCCACATAGGTGATTGGATGGTGGTCCAGTTGGAATGTGTGCTAACTGGACTCTTTCTCGCGCATCGCGCTGGCTGCGAGAGCTATGAGGAAGAATTCACACCTTGATGGAAAAGCGGAAAAGTATCAATGTCATCAATGTTTGAAAAATATTCGCTCATTGACGTTGGTGTTACATCTAGAGAAAATGTTAGGTACTCTAGAAAGTCTCTATCCAATGTTGTGACCGAATGTCACTAGACGCCTTTTCTTGTCCTATTTTTTATGTCGGAGTGATCCTGACTATTCTTTGAATGGCCGGACGATCCTGCCCTTTCCCGTCGAGCGCCAGGCGATCCTAAACACACCAGCTTTCCTACGGCTATCCTTACCAAGATCCCGCTTCCCCCGCACGGTCGCCAGGACGTTTTTGAAAAGAACGTCCAAACTCACGGCCCGGAAGGCTGGAACGGCTAAACCGACGTTATTTTTTTGCGCACGAGGAGATTCTGCTCTCGAAGGCGCGGTCGTTTCCGAAGCCAAGATTCGTATCGCTGGACGTCTGTTATTACCGATGAGTACGAAGGTAGAAAGGCGCGGAGAGGAATACACACGTTATTCTGAACAATATAAAAAATCACACTGTTTATTCAAATAAAAGTTCACGTGTGAAACAGATTATAATAAAATGAATAAGTATAAGAATTATAATTAGCGCGTATAAGAAAATGTATATAAAAGACACAAAAAACAGAATATAATGCGGTTAAATAATAAATGAGATTAATATATACGGATAATCAAATAAGCCAATAAAATAATGAATAAGCTATACTGTGTACTAATATTCCTCAATCTCGAGCACCAACAAAAAGGTGACGCATCGGACGGTGTCTTTACATGTCCGTTACGACGTAATCGGAGGGCGTCGTTTCTTTACGGATATTTATGAAATAAATTATAATATTCGAACTGTTACCATAAAAAGAACGCGACACCTCAGTGCGACGCGGTATTCCCGACGCGAGCAAGTTTTGACGGGATCGGACGCAAACAAAGGGGTGACGCAATATTCCCGATGCGAGCAAGTTACGGCAGGATCGAACAAAGGGCAATCGGCGTTGTTCGCAATATCGGACCAACGCGTTATCGCGTTGACGGAGGTTCTTTTTCCGTACGGTGATCTTTTTTCCGACGGCGTGTTCGCGACGATGCGAGGATGATACGCGGGGAAGGACAGTGGCCAAGATCGGTGCCACTTACCATAGCTACGGCGATCGGTCGTTACCCGACGTCTCCTGGGCCTTGGTTTGGAGATGTCCACCAAGTCGTCCTTCTCGGGGATGGTTCTGGGCAACCTCGTCGGCAGGATCTCACTTCGTCTCGTATAAAGAAAATCTCGACCCGGATTACCACGACTTCTCACCTCGAAGGTCTGGGAGAAAAAGGCCCTACCCTCCTTGCTACAATTTCGAACGTGGTCTTATTACCGCGAGGCTCTCGGATTCGCTGTTGGCCTCGGCCAATCGCTGTCGCTCTTCGGAGGCTTGCGCAAGCGCGCATCCAGTCGTCACCGGCCTCCGCCAATCGCTTTCGCCCGCTGTCAGCTTCGGCCAATTGTCGTTAGCCCACATGGGCCTTGCGCGCGCGTTTCAATCTTCCGATTCGGCTAGCGCCTGTCGCTGTTTCCCAACCTAGCCCAACCTGAATTGTATGGACTGGGCCAGTCGCTCGACCCCGCCCTACCTGACGTGCTTCGACTGGGGCCAATCACTCTTTCGCGCCGACGCCAGTTAGCCGACCTGGCCTAACCTTACTTTCCGGCGGACTGGGACCAGTCTCTCGACCTGGTCTAACCTAATTTTTTAGTGGACTGGATCCAGTCACCGGACCTGGCCTAACCTCACTTTTAGCTGGCTACTCACGGGGATGACCGGTGATTTCTTCAAATTGATATTGTTAAATTTTATTATTTGTGTTAACATGAAATCTTCTTCATCTTTATGGCCTTGTGCCGTCTTTCTCTGTGCGGGTTCACAGGCGCAACTTATAATAATAAACTTAATCTACTATAATATAGTGCTTGATCTGATCTATAATCTAATATAATATCTAATAAAATAATCTAATATAATAATTTAATATAATGTCTATCTAATATAATATCTAATATAATATCTAATATAATGGTCTAATATAATATCTAATATAATATCTAATATAATAGTCTAATATAGTGTTATTCGTTAAAAGAAAAAAAAAATGGCGTCTCATGCTCTACACCGACGTTTAAGCTAAAGATTGTAAATATAAAACATAAAACAACTTAAAAAAGTCTCTCATTCGAGTTTTTGCTCCCGGTTTCTTTGCTCGTTCTGTGGTCGGCTGCGTTCCTTTTCGCCACGGGGTTTCCGGGTACAGTACATCCGACAAACTCGTCGTATGACGCATCCTCAATAAGTAAACATCGATAATTTTGCTCATCTCTAAAATATAAGTATGGCTTCCGCCTTTCACAGCAGCCTTTCGCGCAGCAGAAATTCGTACGGTAGCCAATCGACAGGCCGTTTTTCACTAAGAACTAGAAGTTTACTTCCGTCGCGCGTTGTCGCGTTCTGTGAGCAGAAGCCATTACATCGTCGCCATGGTCGCTCTCTCTCTCTCTGGCTTCTTTCTGCTACGAGTGAATATGTGTGGGGAGGCTTCTTACATATCTGGGATTGGCCGCTATGCTCGTGTTTTTGCTTTGTCTCATACTATAGTTCCGTCATTCAATAGTTATTTGTTGTAGTCTGTTACCCGCCTCATGATTGTGCACGCAGAATTGTTAGATAGTAATAGAAAATTGCTTGCGTATTTTTCGGGTGTAGTGTAAAGAGAAGTGGTTTTCGTGTAAAGGTTAGTGTAATTTCTGACTTTTGTAGAGTACTGTAAAATTTGTATGTAATATTAAAGTTACATTCTTTTTTTTTCTTCCTCTTGTCAGATGAAACAGCATATATTCTTGCAAAAATATTTATTTATTTAAGTAGTTGCACTTCATTATTCTTAATTAATTGCTCTCTTACTTTAACTCTCCTACATTCTTTCGTTCTTCAATATGGATTCTAAGTGTGCTAGAAGAATTGGATTTTCTCGTGATTGGCTAAAAAACGACATTTCTAAATCTTGGATAAAAGAAGTTCCAGATGATAGCAGTTTATATTTTTGTGTTATTTGCAATAAAACGTTTTCTTGCTCATCACGAGTTTCGAGGCATGCCAAATCAGAAGCTCATCAGAGCAATATGTTAAAAAATGATTCTGAAGAAGCAACCGCAATTGAGAAGGAATCTCGCAGGAGGGAATTTTGCCATTCATGGCTTGAAAATAAAAAATTCAGACCATAGCTGGAAAAAGTCCCAAATGACCCGTACAATTGCTTTTGCTCCTTTTGCAATTCAGTATTTCGATGTGGTCTCGACTCACTTAAGCGACATTCTGATACAAAGAAACATATTTCTGAGTGTCAGGAAAGAGGTTTCATTGTAGATCTTTTTACGTTTGACGAAAAATTGCTTCTTTCTTTTGAAGATCGAAAAAACATTTCGGAAATTAAGCTTGCAGCATTAATTGCCGAAAAAAATATTTCATTCCAAACGGCAGAATCGATTATGAATTTCTTTAAAAACGTTGCAAAATATCCCGATGTCTTGCGGAGTATGACGATGAATCGGAGAAAAAGCCAACAATTAATAATAAGGTCGCCGGAAATTATTAGTAAGGTTTCAAATGTTCGCAACCAAGAGCAATTAGATGGAACATTAGAAAATGACAATGTGTTTGTTAATGAAACAAATCGATATAACTAATGACAAATAGACGTGACGTTTCTTTTTCAGTACGTTTGAATGGAATTATTATATAGAATTTATTCATTTGGATGTGAGTGATTGTAATGCTGACAAATTGTTTACAACTTGTGGGAGAAAAAACAAATTCCGTTTCGAAACATTCTCGTTTTTTCCTGTAATAATGTCTTTCTAGAAAAAAATAATTATATATGAATTTTGTCTATATAAGTCTATGTATAATCACCTGGGAGAAAATGATCATATATGGTCATATATAATTATATAAAATCATATATGAGTATTTTGTCCCTATGTGTGATCGTATATGTCTATACGAAAAAAATGATGTTATGTCATTTAATTAAATGTCGATTTCATGTACTCTCAGAAGTACTCAGAAGTAACCAGAAGCATTTATTTTGATTGCGTATAATTTTGTAAACAACAATATTTTTTTCGTTGTGGATATATATGATTATACAGTCATATATATGGCCAAATCTCATATATGATCTTTTTTTCCAGGCATATATAATTATATGTGTCCTACATCTTAAAAATACTGTTATACGAATGTAATTGAAGTCAATGCTTTATGGCTGCCTACCATATAAACATTTAATCAAAATATTTTGTTCGCATTTCATTCAACAATATTTTTATTTCGTGTGGATATACATAATTATACAAAGTGTCTCATTTTAATTTCGTTAATCTTTTTTTCCGAAAAATAAGTATTTTTGAAAAAAAATGTTTCATGCAAAAGTAAGATGTCAAAAAGTACAGCTGACATTTGTTTGACAAGCGTCAAGCATGTCAGCTGTCTCTTTTGATATACGAAGTGATGGGGTATTTAAACATTTCATGATTAAAAAATTAATCAGTGTAATTCAGTCTCTTCCTAACACAAATGCTGTTGCCGAAAGAATGTTTTTCACGTTGACAGACGTAAAAACAAAGAAACGTAATTAGCTTTTTCCGATTCGAACTCTGCGATTCTGAGGGATAGAAGGCTCGAAATATCATGACAGTTGCTGCACGACATTTGGCTCTCATGTTATCCGATAATTCGCATCAAACAAACGCAACAAAAGATGTATATTTTTTGCGTTTATTTGCTGCTGATAGAGGAGGATACCAGATGCACACAGATTCAGTCGGACACAGCGACCCGCGAGTAGATGTCCCTAGGCATAAGCCAAATGTTTCCGACCGGGACTAAGGCCTGTTCTACAATACGCCGTATGTCGGAGTTGTACATCGGAAAGCAGCCACTGATCCAATGAGAGAATTCATTTTTCGAGAAAGAATTTTATTGGGCCATTGGCTGCGATCCGACTCCTACATACGATGTATCGTAGAACAGGCCTAATTAAATATCCACCTACGTCCTTGAATTTGTAACTAAGTTTGTCGGAAGTTAAACTGAATAACTTCACTTTTTGTTAATTTCTAACTTTAAATATTATAGCACATACTTAATGTGCTAAAGTTAAAGAAGTTACATTAAGTGGAGTTAATCAATTTACTCAGGTAAAACAAAAAGTGACGATAACGTTAACATGATGTCAAAATGATGAAGAGATGATAAAAAAATGAATTTTTATAGATTATTTTCTTGTCATTTTGACATTATTTTGACGTTATTTTGAAGTCATCGTCACTTTCTGTTTTACCTGGGTAGTTTCCGAGAAGCTTAGTTATAGCATGAGCTGCTTGGTGGCTGTTAATATTGCTTATAATATTGCTTTTTTTTTAACACATGTATATATTTCATGGGTCTTTTGCTCTTTTGCTTTTTATTTTTTTGAGTTGGCTATAAGTTTTTATGAAATGATTTTCCACATAATGGACTGGCAAGATATTTCACGTTGATCCCTAATTCTCTATTGAAATTAATTTTATCTCGGGAAAAAAGTTTATATACAATCATATAAAATTATATGTAGTGTCTTCTAAAAGTTCAGAAATGTTAAATGTTATAAAATATCTCGAAAACGATAGTGATAAATATGTAAGAAGCAAAGTTGTAAGATTAAAAATATATTTATCCAATGATGATAAGAGTTTGGCTTTGGGTATGATTATATGGGTATGTTGTGTATATATATATATATATATATATACACG
This sequence comes from Dinoponera quadriceps, assembly GCF_001313825.1. NCBI lineage: Eukaryota > Metazoa > Arthropoda > Insecta > Hymenoptera > Formicidae > Dinoponera > Dinoponera quadriceps. The sequence goes on from NW_014555832.1 coordinate 359,587, forward strand.
TATGTGTATATAGCATATAGAGCATATGATGATATGAGCATATAGAGACAAAATTCATATATAATCATTTTTTCCCGGGATATTTGGTATGTGTAAATATTAATAAAGCCTTAAAGTAGAATAGATAGCGCGAAAATTCTTTATTAACGTGGGAAATATTTATTTAGGGATTTTTCAGGTTTTGATCAAATGACGCTGTTTTACATTATCCATTCTCAGTTTAGCTCTCTAATACAATCTCACATGATGCAATGTTCACGTTTCGACACAGGATGTAATGTAATGTATATAATGTATGTATCCGTTATCCGTAAGTTCCTCTGGAGTATTATGTATGCGTGCGGTTTCTCCATTAATCTATACAAATCCAAAAATTAATATTTTTTTATTAATTCAAAATTACATTGATTTTTAAGTCAAAGCTACGTCTCGCAATGTAGCATGAATGTCACCACTCGTTTAAATTTCATATTCGTTATATTAAGTCTCAATTGAAGGGCTGACGTAATTAATTAAAAAGACATGTAATAAATCTGCCGTTGTAATTGGCAACTATAATACATTTCTTTTATCGTCTCTCCAAATCCTTCATTTAAAGTAATAGGTTAACCGAAACTGTATCTCATTTCAGTAAACAGTATATTGTAGATTGAGAAAAAGCTCTGATGACTTTTCTGTATAATTACAATTGCGGTATAACGTGTCAACCCTTAGAGCTTTCGTACAACTTCAAAAATCGACAAAAAGGTAAAAAATGAAGGGAACGTAGAAAAATAGGAAATCAATTTGCGCATTAAGTATCGGGTAGTAGTAACGAGAAGTCCTGTAATCACCTCAATCAGACGCTTAGAAACCCCAAGCAGAACACAGCTAAGATAATAGGAGGAGGAAGAAGAAGAAGAAGAAGCAGCAAGAATAATCAGCAATGCCAAATTTTAAGGAGGGGGATATTTATTATCAATATGGCAACTGCAACATGTATTATGGGAATTCCTATTGCAAAGCAGATCCTCTTGACTTAAAACGTTTGCTGAGTGTAAAAAGTTGTTTGTGGAAAAAGATTGTTCTGAAAATTGTACATAATATTTGGCATATCACCTCATCTGTAACGAGAGAGTAAAGAGTGTCACGGAAATTGATGTCGATAGAATACTGCTCGATCAGTATTGCTCGAAAAAAAAAATGTAAAGCATTATATAAAGTGCGTGCAATGGTTGGTGATGATTTACATAGAAATGTGGAGAGCGACAGAAGAGAAAGTATCAGATTTGGATATGAATTTCTTCCCTAAGTCGTTGCCCGTCAACTATAGGCCCATACATATTCCAGGAACCACGGACGGTGTTTCCTCATAATGTCACATTTGTCGAACTATGCATAATGACGTTTTTCTGCACGCAGAGCAACCATACTTCGATACGATTTTACCCCAGTAAGCAAATTGTCTTCAGATAACGCGCAGATTTGCAGCAAATTCGATTAGAATCCCATACCAAAAAATAAAACAGATTCTGTTGGATTTGTTGCCTTTCTGCTATAAAAAATTTATAGCAAACTCTGTTTGCGCAGGTTTGGCTATCTGGATACATCTCTGTATCATCAAGTGGATGCATTTCAATTTTGATGACGCTGGCCTCAAGTAGACGTTTAAGCGTAATTACGTTCCGGTGATGTGCTGGAATCTCAAAGTTGGAACAGCTACACCAAGAAGAAGAATATCGCTAAGCAAATTTATATGAATTACCGCAGCATCGAATTTCATCATTTTACGTATATATCTTTTGTAGGGGAAGTATGTCGAATATTAAGTACTGAAGTGATTAAAAATGATTTGAAATTAAATATGACTGATATAAAATTCAAACGAGTCGTGACATTTTTGCCACATTAAGTAAAGCGTGAGATGACCTAGCGCAAACATGGATATGTAACTGTTACGTTCTTATAATGAAACGGAATGTAATACGCAATGTATTACGTGTATAAATTGATTCGGTGCCTTTGCATTTAATGTCCAGTAACTTTGATTCAAATTAAAATTTTTTTTCCATCCTAAGATGATTTGAAAGTGCCAACCTTAAGCTTTAAGAAGCATTATAATAGTTGCCGTCTTATAACCTCAGAAAACAGTAGTTATCACGATGTTGTTTGAAAAAAAAAACAACTTAGGCAACCTTCTTGCACTTCGGTTGAATCAAAATGCTGCTCAGTCTATCGAAATGATTTGTTCCGCTTTGGATGAAAGTGCTATATAGAAGGTGACCCATAAAACTTGTAAAAAAACCTTTTACTGACAATAGAAGAATAGGCAAGTGATTCTGCTGCACGATAACGCGCGGCCACATGTCGCAAAAGAGAGGAAGGATCTCATCTAAACATTGGGCTGGGAATTTCTCTCTCGTGCAGCTTATTCTAGAGATCTAGCCCCGTCAGGGCTATTTACCATCTATTTTGGTCGCTTCAAAATCATCTGGCGGATACACATTTTAAAAAAGTTGACAAGGCCCGTAAAAACATTGATGACTTTATTGAGTCAAAATTACTAAGTTTTTTTCCCGCAAGGGCATTCATCAGTTACTCGATATACATGGAATGAAGTCATAGAAAATGATGGAAATTATTTTGAACATTAAGCTTGTATTTGACTTTTTGTAAATAAACTTTGAATTTGATGAAAAAAGGCAGCGAATTAATTTGTACACCTAATAACACACATGTACCAGTTAGTAGTAATTTTCTACATATATGAATTATATAATGTAAATATAACATGTCACTAAAATATTATACAGATGTTATGTAACTGTTATGCGGGAAGTAATACAGATGTTATATGTAATTGTTAAAAATGTAACTAAAATGTAAGAGTTATATAAATTAGTATATTTTTCTTGTCGTCTTTCTCTTGCTCTGTAAAGTGTAATCATTTTGCAAATTGTACTCTTTATACTGTAAGTTTTCTTTTTTTCCACGAGATTTTCTGTTTCACGTTTATACCTCATTTACAAAAACGCATTGTGAATTTCTGTGTTCCAAAATTTACTGCCAGCGTTGAAAATCTAGTTCATGTTACTATAGATTTTCGGAACTGGAACGCAGCCTGTAATGTACATGTTATAAAACGTCGCCTGAGATACTTCATAAAGGACTGATCAAATTTCGTGTACATACAACTGAACTACTTCTAATGGAATTGCACTTACATCGAGCTGCGTTTTGAATACGTCTACTGTGCTTGTCTTATAACACATTGATGGAATGAGAGGTCTCTTGAATATAGATTTTTTAATGGAATGCGAGACGAGATTACCGTTCTACTATTTTCAATGTGTTACCTAAAAATAAGAATATTTTATAACATAAATATTCACTGTGTTGTAAAATCAGTAATGTTGTTTGTAGTGTACTCCACAAAATGTTATGTAAACGTTTAAGAAACGTTTCTCGTTGATTGACCTGCTGAACAGTTTGTTTTTCTAACGATCCGAACATATCTGTATGAAGTGCCAAAAATGTACATTCTGGCCCGTTTTCCAACGGTTCTCAAACATTTACATGACGTTTATATGTTGGTGGGGCAGCAAGTTGAAGCTTACCTCATTTGTGCCATAATTAAGTTCACCAGATAACTTTTGTAAGAAGAAATATAAAAAAATTATCGTTACATATGATGCTGGATGACACTGAATTAGTTATATATTATTCATCGAATATAGCTAATCCCACCAATATTTTAGATTCATAATTTTCGATTTGTGACTACTGATGAACTTGGGGAAGGATTAGAATATATATATATATGTTTCTTTTCAATAAGAATAAAAATGATAAACATCTTACCTGCAACACTATCATATTGTACTAAATTAACCACGTATTCGAGTGATATTTATGTTTAAAAACCGCTCAAAGACGATCCAAGAGAAAGGGGCGCCTTTGAAGACGGACGACAGGGCCAAACTGGAGACTTCTACCGCGAGGTCATGGATTCTTTTCTGAAAACAAACTTATGTGGAATTACGCGCTCTCATATTTTCCTGCAAAGATAAAATAATAATTCTTAAAAGTTTACCATTTATGCAACATCACATGGAGTAGCGAGATATAATAGATGATAAAAATAAAAGCTTGTGGTGAAAGTGCGTTTTCGGGAAACGATGCGAGTGGCACGATCAGACTGTTATAGCGTAGCTATGTCTGAGGAGGAGGAGGAGGAGCAGTCCAAGGTTTGGGGATATGCGCGTGCGTATGCACGCGATCTCCTTTTCCTCGGTCGCACACACGGAGGAAAGGAAGAAATGATTTCTTTCTCGCGAGAATGAGGTCCTTCGAGATCGATAACGAGGAACTCTTCCGAAGAAGAGCAGTATCGCGCGCGTTAAAGCTACGAGATGATTCCGAGAGTGCAGCACGCGATAACGGGAGAAAGGGGTGAAAGGTGGGGGCGGTGAGAAGCTTGCGCGGAGAAACGGCGGAGTACTCGGCAGTTGCCATTCGCGGCTTCGTTATTGTCACTACCGGCGCGAACGCGTATCGGGGTCGCCAACCGGTAAAATTTCACCCATCCACCTAGATTCGTTCAGTTACCAGTGCTGACGACGCCTTTCCGCCAATACGCGAAAGGCGACGCGAGAGTCCTCGTGACGACAAGACGAGGGTATCACACAGTCACGTGAATATATCGGGATTCCATTCCCGTGGGATCCGCGTGCGATAACGAGTTCAGTGCAAAGTGAAAATATTCTCGCGCGAGCATATCGTAGAAAAGAATCGAGAAATTATGAATACCTCGCCTCGCCTCTCTCTCTTTATCAGACGGTCTTTCGCCGAGACGAAACATTCTAATTTGCGATAATGGTGCGGCGAGAGAGAACAATGACCATCCGCGAGGCGTCATCGGCGCGAAGAAGAGGCGAACAACGTCTCGTCGCAACACCGAGCAACCGCTAAGAGCACGACGATGGCATCGCGCTACCCCAGGAAAGAAGGCATCACTGCACAGACTGATTGTCCGATCGTGTGTTCTCCGCGATTCGGCTGTCGCATCGTTGTCGGGTGATACTTTTCCCCTGGGCGAGAAGTCAAGGACGAGAGAGAAGAGGGAGAGGAGAGGGGGGGATTTCGTACACACCGAGTCACTGTGTCGGCGGAGGGAAAGTTTCCGCGGGGTAGGAGGGGCCGGAAAACACGAGGATGATCGATAACGCCGTCGAGTCGGGAATCGGCGATCGGGCCTGCTGGGAGAGGAAAACGCAGTAATCCGTCCGCAGCGGATCGTAAAAGGATAAATAACGGCGTTATCGAACACGCGCGCGCGTTGATTGACTTCAGTGAAGGTCGCTACGGGGAGGAAGGAAGGAATATGTCCGATAAGGAAGATGTCGCACCGCGAGGAGCCACTCACGTACCGTTATCAATTCACAACTGTGATTTTTAAGCTTAAGGTTATCTAACATTGTCAAGAGGACAAAATCATCCATTGTGATATTATGATATATATAGCGAAGGATCGCGCGAGGGGTGGAGGATCCCACGTGCGTTCTCATGGAGAATCACCAACCGCATGAATGAACGAAAGAACGAACGCCGCGAGGCGCGATGGCGAGTGTTGCACGCGAGTGTTTTCGATCGGGATAACAATGCTTGATGGCGGTCGAATCTGCGAATTGATTACCGCTTGATCTCCGCGACGACGTCAAGGAAAATTCTCTACTACCGCATGGAAGATCGGGACGAGATTTCGATGCGGGATTTCCTTCATCACCGGTCATGATAAATCGCCAGGTGCGTAAAGCGAGCATTCGAGCGATTATTATTATTATTAAAAAACCGAACCGAGGACGATAGGTCCAATTGCAGACGGGTAAGTTGATTTTCCTCAAGTGAATGTTTCTTAGAAAATCCTCTGCTGTTAGTTTTTTCGTGAATATCTCTACGAATAGACCTGTGAAGATTTATCATCGTTAACAACAAATGAAAGTACGAAAAATTGTACGAAGGTGCAAAAGAATAAGTTTTCCGTTTTTTGAAAACAAAATCAAATGTATAATGAATTAAAGTTTCCTTGAAAATGATCTAACAGTTTGTAATGCAAATATATTTGAAATATTATTAGGAAAATACTATGCTGTTTTCTACTATTGGCCGAGTTATTTGTACATGATGAAGATGTAATATTTGTCGAATCGAAATATTTTCTACAGTACCGAATATTTTAGAGAGGTTATAATCTTATACATTTTAATATGTACCATCCTTACATTATAATATTGTCGGAATCTCAGCGACCAATCTTCTCATTTTGCGCATATGCTAATATGAAAATATCACAAAATTATGAAATATGATTTAATTTATTTTATATATGAAATTGAATATTTATATTTTTAAAATGAAATTGAATATTTATATTTTTAAAATTATTTTTCATTTATTAAGAAATTAGATTAACTAACTTTGCAGATTGTTTGTGAAATCCCTTTCTGAAGAAAAAAGATTGAGCTATTCAGTTGTTGACGAAAAGCGATTGAAAATTATTCAAACAAGTCTCATTTAGAAAGTATTATTTGAAGGAAAGTTTGACATATGAAAAATGGCTTTCTTTGGTATCGAGAATTTTCCGGTGAATTCCATATCGATTATTCTTGGATGTATAGCAAAGGAACAATTTTGTCAATATAAGAAATACATACAATATAAATATATATTATACGAGCTGATAGCTGGTTGTACTCGTCGCCTATTTCTCAGCAACAGCAACCATTAGAGTCGATAGGTTATCGGCTGATCGCCGCTTGAGATCGGATCCATTTAGGAATATGAAAAAGAAAAAAAAAACGTACGTTATCGGCTTCTTTTTTTCACAATGTTTTCCATGAATATTGAATTCAACAACGTCTGACAATGCAGCGGACATTTCTTTTCAATGTTGAATTTACATTACGCAATCTTTCTGAAATGTTGATTCAACGTGAGTGTGCTATATAGGATTTTTTCTTGCAAGATTATCAAAAATAATATCAGAAGGTCCTTGGCATATATAAATTCAGCATTGCCGTTCCTAGGACGTTAATATGAATTACATTTTCTAACGGTCGACGTCGGTCGTTAGTGTCACTGGTTAGTGTCCGCGGATTTTGGATGCCAGGCTCGGCAAAAAATCAGATAATCGCTCGGTACTGTCACGCTCGTGCGCGAGATGTGGTCGATTCGGAACATAATTCGGTGAGAGACAGCGATGGTAAGCGCCGGTGGATAAAACGGCGGATCCCACGGGCGGGTCGGTATACTTGGTGGTTCTCGATTTGTTTGTTAACGTACGGTTCTTCCGACGAAGCGCGGACATATTGAGATGAATCGGTTGCTCACGGAGACGGAAGTAACACGGTGATCGTAATCAGCAGAAACCGATTTCAGACCGGTGCCTGCAGTCCCCTTTACTCGATCGTTGTTCGGATCGCTTTAGTGACGGCTTATATACTCACACGATGGTTTCCAACGTTGTTATTATAACGAATCGCGTGTTGCTTTTGAGAAAGTGGCGCCGCATATACGGCCGATACATTACTGCACAACGATGTTGCCAACCACCAATATTAAACACTGCGTTCTTTTTAATTTTTTAAAAATGAGGCTGCAAATATGATTTGCTCAAATTCGCTATCACGTTGTATAAAATTTGTGGTAGCAAAAGTTTTCAAGTGGTGATTTCTTTCTTCATCAAGAAGAACGCGCGCCGAAAACATTTGAAGATGAGGAGCTTGAGCAATTATTGAATGAAAATCCTGCTTAGATTCAAAATGAGCTTGCGTTACGAGTAAATTAAACTAAGACTAACCCGTCAATCAATTTCTGTTCGCTTACATAAGCTGGGAAAAATTCAGAAACTAGGCCGATGGAATCGATGAATTCTACACGAGCTCAGCTCGCGGAGAGAACAAACAGAGGAGGTTCGGCGATATCCTTGATAATGAGACATTAAATGAAGGCACCTTTGTGCAAAACCATTACTGGCGATGAGTTTTGTACGACAATCCTAAAAGAGAAAGAAGAATCATAGGTTGACCGTGAATATTTAAAAAAAAGTGTTATTCTCCTCATTTCATGAAAGACATTATGAGTCAGACAATTAATGCTGAGTATTATCAACAATAATGTAAGTATTATCAAAACTATATGATAACTCATTCGTTTGAGCGATACAATAGAGAGGAGAAAACTGTCTTGCAGCACGATAACGCAAAAGGGACACCATTTATTTGTTGGGCTGATAATTTTTCCTCACGCGGCTTATTCCGATCGCTCCAACACCACCTGCTGCGGATGCATCCGAAAGTGTGTCGAAGCTGCCATTCTTTTAATCGGAAGAGCCAGCTGCTCGATAGATGGAGCAAAGTATTAGAAAATAATGTTTCCACGATTGATATGTTTAAATGTCTAAAATAAACATTTACTTCAAGCCCAAAAAGCTACTATTCTAGAGCAATCAAGTTATTCATGCAATCCCAACTGCGCGCATTTCCCTTTTTATCCTCGTTTAAGTATCATTCGTGATGTCATGATGATCTTTTTGTTTGCTGTGTTTCAGTGGAACGCAGGACTCAACAAACGATATTCATTGCCGGCGAAAGAGCTCAACCGAGCGTGGATGAATATCAATGAGACACGGAGTGTCAAATAACGATTATTAACAAGGCAAAAAAAGAGAAGAAGGAAGAAAAACGAGAAGATAGCACGAGAGGAGGGGGAGAGAGGAGCGAAAGCCGCGTGGAAGTGCAAGAAGAAACGTAGTGCGGTAACTCAAACCAGTGTGTGTACCACCCCCTGGCCCGGGGGGTGGCACAGAAACGCCGTCAGCGTGGGTGCCGGTGCCGCAGGGGCGCGCCTGGCCCGTCGGCTCGCCCGCAGATTAGCACGCCGATTAGCGGCTACCTCGGGCCCCTTTCGGCGTACCGGCCTGGCGACCTCGGGGGGCCTCACGTCGGCGGCGGTGGCCGTGGCGATTCAGCAGGGGGAGCCGCATGCTCCCCCGGCTGCTGCGTCACGCCGCGCCACGCCGAACGGAAGCGCCAGCGGCTCGGGTTGTACCACGACTACGACCGTCACCACGAGTCGTAGCAAGAACAAAACCATGTCCGTGAGAAGCCTACACCGACGTGTCTCTCACCCGTAAGTTCATCTAGCCTAGTGTTATCCTTATGGAGGGGTTGTACGACCACACCCCGCTTGTTATCACACCGGCCGTTTCTACATTATCTATCTATCACACTTTTGCCGTCGGTAGCTGAGCTAAAAAAAGATAGCAACTTGACTCTCTTCCGGTGTGGATAACGACCGGACGATGTCACTTGATACATGTGAGCGCTTTTCCTCACTGTGTACTTTCACATTCTCCAACCTTACACTCCTTCCTTCTTTTTCTTATTAACATTACGTTGAGTTATTATTTCGTTTCCAAGATCTCACTTCTGCCGCTTCTCTCGCTCATGTTGTCTCGTTGATGAACGTGATTTTTAAACCTCTCGCTGCGGAAATCGTGCGTATCGTACGAGAAGTAGAGTCTTATTTAAAGCGCGCTACAATGGAAAAGTAAATTGAGCACGCTCGTCCGTTTTCTTTTTCTACGTCTTTCGTAAATGTTAATCTTTTATTATGGTAAGTAATTATAGCTTTTTAGTGTCGCCATATCGAAAGAGCCGAATAGCTGACTGTTGTTTTAACTTAGATTCGGCAATGGGCGCAAAGGACGATCTGGATTTTACAATTTTTCGCGATCTGTATAATAATATTTATTAAATTACCATAATCTAATACCATATATGACAGAGACGTCGATTCTTCACATTAGTTCGTTAATTTAACGATAAAAGGAAAGAAGTGTATATAGAAGGATCAGATGATTTATGAGGCGATGAAAAGAATCACGATAGCGACTCATATATATATATATATTTTGACACTCAATTATTTCGGCTATATCGCGGCAAAATAATATCATTGCGTTTGCAAAATGGCATTCCTGTTCAACACCCCTGTTCAATTTGATCCATTTTATCTGCACACGACGATTGTCAGACGCTTCATATAAAATTTTTATTTTAATTTATGTAAACGCGTAAAATAATAAAAGACATCACTTTAATGAAAAACAACAGAAATATATGCCTTATGACGGAGCGTCCAATTAAAAGCAGGGATAATTAGAAGTTATTATATAGCTCGCAAATTAAAGCTGAGAATAAAGGATTCTAAAAAATATCTTTTAGTTTAACTCAACTCTATTTGTTATCAAGCCACTTTTTTTAATTTTGCAAAAAATTATCGTAATTATAAATAATTGAAAACACGATTAAGGATTTTACAAAATAACCAGAGTTTAATGCTAAAAAAAGAATAAAATAAATCGATTAAAACTCTCAGTAATAGAAAATAGAGAATATATAATAATAAAGAATATTCGTCTAAAATTGCAAAGCAATTAGTGCATTATAAAATGAGTTAGAACGTTCATCATTCGGACAAACATAGTTTTGATAAAAAAGACAAACGCGTTTTAATGAAAGTTTACGTTAACATAATATTCGTTAATAAATTTCTATTTTTTCATTGATATGCCCACTCCATAATACATTTTTGATGATGTTGAAAGAAGTGATCCCGCTAAAAATCTTATGATACTTTCAAAAGGACTTTTTCCCAAAGTGAAATTGAACGCGCATTTGTACATAATACGTCCTATTTTATGCAATAGTTCCATACATTAGGTCCAGTTACATAAAAAACAAAGAAAAACACAATCTGACATAGTCTGTTACTTTTTCTTGCTCTATAACATACTCAAAATCTATCAAAATCAATAAACGATATTTTTTATAGTTCTTCATCACTGAGTATTGTTTGTTTTGACGAAATAAGTTACTCGTGATACGGTGTTATTCAATAATTGAAAAATGTTCAAAATGCTTCTCATATGATATTATTGAAGAAAAATGCAGCTAAGAGTTATCACAGAAAAAGAATTTTGAAATTCTTTTCTAGTCTAGTCTTCTAGTCCAGTATTGTTATTATTATTCGTGACCTTAAACTGATGTTTTGCTCGGATCTTACATTTTTTAAAAACATCTAAAGTCAATAACAGCCTTGGCTTATAAAAAAACTTGGTTTTATTTCTCGCTATTGCAGTGATTTAAAAAATGAAAAAATATTAAAAGTTTTATATTGTGCGCTAATCCAACCAATACTATTCATTGATCGGATCGCTATATTATGATTGTTATTTGATTTGTTCCTGATTTTCAATAAAATTCTCTGAGGATAAACATTCTCAGTGAGTTTCAGGTTTTGTTTTCGAAATAGTAGGTGCTGTTTAACTTTTAAACGTTGAGGTTATATGAATACATAAAAAACAAAGAAAAACACAATCTGACATAGTCTGTTACTTTTTCTTGCTCTATAACATACTCAAAATCTATCAAAATCAACAAACGATATTTTTTATAGTTCTTCATCACTGAGTATTGTTTGTTTTGACGAAATAAGTTACTCGTGATACGTTGTTTCAACGTAAAGGATTAAAAACGGACAATCCTCATACCATAACGCGTCTATATCGTAACACAACGTCCTGAAATTTCACAGCTCGCTCTGGTTTTCACGATTTTCCATAGGTAGACGTATCGCAGTACCTTTCGCATCACATTATATCGTACTATTTGACCTACATTCGATGTCGATTAGCAAGTATACCGACTATACGCACGATGTAACCGATCGGACGAAGAATAATTATAATAACCGTATTGAACGTTCAATCGTATCGAACCTCGTCTTCACCCCCCCCCCCCCCCCCC
>NW_014555832.1:371486-450661 GCF_001313825.1 Dinoponera quadriceps
CCCCCCTCCCCTTTCATGCTAGCCCGAATCAGTGACCCAGATCTCTTTGACCATGAGAATTATCCACATCTTGTAAATAGGCGTTGGTTGAAGGCGTTTTTCGAGTGGGCCTGAATGTCACAGACGTAGTATAGCAGCTGCGGGAGGCCTGAAAGGTCTAAGAGGCCACCGCCGCCATGTAGTAGCCGCAGGGAAGGAACAGAACGAGTGTTTGGAGAATGGCAGCGACCCCGTATCTCTACAATCTCTGTCGACAGTCGCATCTCGTAGCCGTTGAGAGGGCTCTATAAATATCTAATATCTTAAACTACACATTTGAACTAGTGCATATCAGTCACCACGAGAGTAAGATATCCGTTTGGCGAACGTGATAAAAAAACTTTTGTCGTTGCGAGAAGTGGGATAGTGGCCATGTATTGAAAGAAGGACCAGTACGCGAATTTTTTCGTTGAATTTCCCCGAAAGTCATTTGAAATTAAAGATCACACTTCGATCGTTACGATGGAACTGAAAGTTCGCGATGCATTCGCCCGTAAATTACAGCGAACGGCGAAATTCGAAACGCGTATCGCGTTTCCGCGGCGTTTTCATTCGAGCATAAAATATTCATGCTATATGTGTGTACTTAAGAAACATCTGAATCTATTATGCAGTACTTTTTCATACCTATGTTGTTATTAATGCGACTTAGCGTAATAGCGGCGATCATATTGAAGCTCACTGATTATTATGTTATTGTGTTGGTAGGAATTGGACTATTGTCGGGACTGCCGGGCGATCACCATCGCAGATCTGTGAACAATAGGGTACATTGACTCTTACATTATTTTTTGCCTTCACATATTTTATTCCTTACGCTCGAATTTTCTTCTACTTCTACTTTTACTATTTCTATGTAATATCTCTTAGCTAATCACTCGATATATATTATCGATCTGCCATTGCTTCTCTCTTTCTCTCCTCCCCCTCTTTCTTTCTGTATATAACTCGTATACAGGATGCATAAAAAGGATCCCGGAATATCTCGAAAAATAGAAGTTTCATGAAAAATATTTCAGGTAATAATTACATGGTTTAAAAGAATCTATTGGTCTTATTGGTTTGATCTTGGATGGCGTCGCCAAGATCAGGGCAAGATCACATTATCGAATTTTTCAAATGAAACTCCCTCCTTTTTATTTCACACTTTTTTAGCTCTTCTTGATTCTTTTTGAAAACAATACAATTTTATTCACTTTGAGTCAGTCGAAGTTATCGAAATTTTTATCGTAAAATGCCAACGAAGGCAAGATCGAAGGGATGATCCGGCCAACGAAAGCAAGATCGGAAGGTGATCCAGCCAATGAAGGCAAGATCGGAGGATGATCCCAGATGAAACGGCTGACTCAAAAATCGATAAAATCATAATGTTTTGAAAAGGTCTCAAGAAGGACTGTAAGAATATGCGATAAAAAATTAGAGGGTTTCATTGAAAAAAAACTCAAGATAACCTGATTTTGGCGACATCATCTAAGGTCAAACCGATAAGATCAGTAAACAGTAAAATCTTTTAAACTTTAAAACTTTCTTCTGAAACATTTTTTTTTATAAAACATATTTTCGAGATATTCCGGGGTCCCGACTTTTTCATGTACCCTGTATATATGCACAGTAATATATATATATATAGAATGACCGGTGCAATTATTCGCAAAATTCACAATAAAATTTGATTCTTACAAGAATGTCCGATACACAAAGAAACATTCATATGGTGAAAACGATTACTTTAAAGACGTTGGGAACATTTCAAAGACAACAATAATCGTTTCTCGGATATAAATTTATTTTACTCGTTATTATAAAAGTATTCAAGTAAGATCTCATAAAAAACATAAACCTATTTTCTGATATATTTTACATATTTTGTTTTAATATATATTTTCCATTATAAAGTATGAAATATCTCTTATTCATTTTTTGATGACCTTACCTTAATTCTTTTATACTTATAATGATGAAAGGATTGGATTAATGAAAAATAGGAATAAATTATATTCCACTATATTTTGCAGACGCATGGATGCATCTGTGTACACACATAGAAATGGATATGAATCAATTCCTGTTAACACGTTGACTGCCAACTACGAGATATCTCGTAGGTTGTTTATTTGCCCAGGACGCCAACTACGAGTTATCTCGTCGCTTCATTACCTGATTAAATCAAATTGGCTTCTTAGACCAGAATCGTGAAAAGTTCCGTGGCAGTCAACGTGTTAATGTTCTATGTATAAAAGTATTAAGGAAAAGCCGTTAAAAATTTTTAATATTTTATGCTGAAAAATATCAGGATAAAGATGCAATCTCTGGAAATATATTATTCTATTTAAAAAATAAAAATGTTGACTTTCAGATCTTCTTAACGTTTTCAATTATAAAATAATCATTCTCATCATATGATGTCATGCTCTATATTAATCCTTTGCACTCGAGGGCTCCGGAGCGGAACCATTTAAAATTTGTCTTCAAACTCTTCAAACTCAAATGCAAATAGCAAGAGCGGAATATCCTATACACAATAGTTTTTACGATTTGTCTTTGTCCTTATGTTATGAACTGAAAGTTATTTGCATTGTCTCCATAGCGGAGCCCTCGAGTTTGAAGACAAATTTTAAATGGCTCCGCTCCGGAGTACAAAGGGTTAAACACCCTTGTGCGAATTATTTTCTTTATATCTAATTTTCCTAATTTAAATCTAATTTTTTTTATATCTAAATATTGCAAATAATTACATCAGCTACTTTATATAAATCATCCTATATATTTATATCTTACCTTCCTTATTTTTCTCTAGAAAAAATACAGCCTCTTAAATGCTCGCATAATCATGCATGCTTCGACATTTCTGGACCTTTCGTTTCTTTGTCTACTGCCATCGACCTTTTGACATCGATTATTTAATCTCTTATGTCATTACACTGGATCTAATATATCGAGCTGATAGCGTATGAACTTGTAAAGTGTACCTCGTGTTTTTATTTTATCCCGTAATGCATGCGCAGCGGAAATATAATATCACTATCGGTTGTCGAGATTATCTTGATCGTTGTACTTATCCTTAATTATTTTTTCCTTTACATACCTGTGTATACATACGTGACGGAAGGAGAGAGAGAGAGAGAGAGAGAGAGAGAGAGAGAGAGAGAGAGAGAATGTGTGTGTGTTTTCGCGCGTGCGTGAGAGTGTGTGCATGTGTGTGGGCACGTGCATGTGCGTATGCATACGCACAGGATTGGAAAGTAATACGTTGTATGAAATGCTATAATTACTTTTCCAAGTAACGATTTGGTAACGGAAATAATTTTTTTATTAATTAAGGTAACGGTAATGCATTGTTACAACTACATATGTTTTGAATAACAATAACAAATTTGTATCGTTATTTTGCGGAATACATGGTGCATTTTGCAGTTGGCGTGCCTAAAAAGCAAAATAATTAGGCAATCCGTCCTACTGACCCGTATTTCAGAGCTCGGCAAGCGATGCACTTGCACTCCAGCCTATTTTCGGGAGGCTTCGCCTTGTATTGTTTCCCCTTGCCTCATTGCTCCACGCTCAGCTTACGAGTCTCAGGAACGTCGCATATCATGCTACAGGACCTGTAGAGGAGAGAAAAATCAGAAGATCTGTTGATCTTCTTTTAATGATGCTATATTTCTTATTAAATTTTTATTTTAATTATGAATATTTGTCTTCAAGAGTTTTCCATATCATCTATAAGATACTACTGCTTTTTTCTTTTTTTTTTAAGTAATATCCTCAGTAAGCTTAGTCCATTAATAAGTGAAAAGACTAACTGATTGGACAGAAGCAGAATGTTCTTCGTGCATGTATATTATATGCTTCAGCTTTATTCTGCTTCTATCTAATCAGTTAGTTTTCTCATTTATTAGACATACTGGAAACATCACACAAAAAACGCGTGAGGTGATAAAAGAAACAAAGCGAAGCGGAGCCTCCCGATGATAGGTTGGAAAGTGCTTACCGAGTTCTACTGTATTTGATGCAACACCGTGTACAGACGACAATGAATCGTCTTCAAAAGTGGGTAAAGAAAGTAATGAAAATTGTAACGTTTTTATTTTTTGAAATATAAAACGGTAACGAGTTACTTTTTTTAATGGATAATGATAACGAGTTATTTTTAACTTTCCAACCTTGAGTGCGTACAAGCATGCGAGTGAGCGTGTGCACATGTGCGCGCACGTCCAGTGTATGTGTATGTACGAGGTCTATTCAAAAAGTATCGCGAATTTTGTGTTTTTTCAAAAATTATTTATTTATTCATGAATATCTATTTTGTCTCCTTCAAAGTAATTCCCATCAGATATTATACACTTGTGCCAACGTTTTTTCCAATCCTCGAAGCACTTCAAAAAATTATTTTTTGTGATCTTGTTCAGCTCCTCCTTCGATGCCGTCTTTATCTCCTCAATCGTAGCGTAGCGTCGTCCTTTCATGTGCCTCTTCAGTTTCGGGAACAAGAAAAAGTCACAGGGGGCCAGGTCTGGGGAATACGGTGGCTGCGGCATCATTAGTGTGTTGTTTTTGGCCAAAAATTCGCGCACAAGCAACGGTGTGTGAGCAGGGGCGTTGGTACGAATTTCGCGGCGACCCGTCTCATGCCCAAATCATTAGTAAAAATCGAATGGCACGAGCCAATCGATATGTTTAGGTCCTCAGCAACTTCTCTAACGGTGATTCGACGATTGGCCAATACTATTTTTTTCACTTCATCAATGTTTTCGTCTGTTTTTGACGTGCTCGGGCGTCCGGCACGCTCTTCGTCGTTCACATCTTCTCGGCCCTCTGAGAACATTTTGTACCACTGATAAACGTTACTTTGGTCCAAGGTATCTTCACTATATGCCACAGTCAACATTCGGAATGCGTCCGCGCACTTAATTTTGTTAGATTCTTTGATCCATTTTTTGGAATAGGCAAAAATCGAAGACGAGCCAAAACACGTCCAAGCAAAACAGCTGTCAAAGATAAACTGAATATTCAAAATGGCCGAACTTGTCGGCATAAGTGAGGGACATGAGTACCAACATAACGCCACAAAAAAAATGGAAAATCGAATATATGTAACCCACGGAAATTCAAAATTCGCGATACTTTTTGAACAGACCTCGTATGTGTACATGAAATTGCGAAGGTAAGTTTCACAATAATTAATATTTATGTGGCCTATAGCTTCTCAAACGTTTCTTTCTGCTTTTTTCCCCAATATTTGATACTGCAGCTAAGAAAAATAAAAAAAGAGTTCTCTGGTTGTAGGCTTGAAAAATAGGTATTTTTTTCAGGGTTTTTTCAAGAAACTATTACTTCGATCGATTTGAAATTTTGTGTATGCATTTATTTATATTTCCCACAGCAACTTAGTTTTTTCAAAGCTATACATTATCTCGTTACTGAATCGCGGTCTATCGCAACATGACGTCGCGAAAAGATTTATCCGGACGGTTGGCAGGTTTCCTCTGGTTCTAGATATGATTAACCAAATTTTCAAGAAAATTCTTAATCTATATGAGTGCGTCTCTCATATGAATGTAGAAATTTGGGAAAAAATGAGAATTGAGAAAGTAGCAATATGACAAAGAAAAGAGTTTTGATTTCATATATTTGTTTTTGCTCGATAAAAAAAATTTTACAAACATTGAAATTCTGTATATTCGTAAGAAGGAAAATAATGTTTTTTATATGTAAAAGTTTGTCCAAAGGTAATCGGTTCATTGGTCTCCGAGAAAAGTTGCCAACTAATTTGACAAATGTCGTTTCGAGGAACTTGGTAAAGGAATTTGGCTTTGCAAGTTTGCAGTATTATTTTAGAGTACATTGGAAATAATTCATGATATTTTACAGCTATTCTGCGATTTCAAAGCCATAAAGTGTGCTTAACTCTTCTTCGTAAAACTCATATAGAGCTGCTTGCTCGTTTCTGCGGGCTGTTCTGGCTTCTTGTGTGAAGCTTGTAGATGTTTTCTTCTTGCTTTTGTTTCGCAATTGCTAATTGCGCGCCGTTTAGGTTAAATTCTAACTTGACCAATTTTCGGAATTTAAAAATTACAATTATATTTGTTATCCAATATACATATATACATATGTAGATGTGACAATACATTATCATTACTTTGACTAATGAAAACATTCATTATACCAAATCGTTACTCAGAATCTGTTTAAATAAGGCTTAAAATGTTCCGAAAATATTAAATCTTTAAGAAAATGCATAAAATAAGAAATCGATTTTTTGAAGTCTACAATTTGAGAACTCTCCTTAACGAAATCAACGATAATCTGCGATGACAGTATGAATGCAAAATCGAAAAGTTTCATTTCTCAAGTTGTACACTAACAGCGATATTAAAATGTTCTTGAAAATATCCCGATATTACGGGCAAGAGAAAGAAATAAAATATTGTAACTACAGATAAGTAGCACTGCGAGCAGGTAATTAACATCGATTCGCCTTCAGAATGAGAAATTAAAGTACTTTAGACAGTTGTGATGCTCTCGAGATTTACATCTGAACTTGCACTTGCATATTAATGCGGATAAAAGCGCTGCACTTAACTCGAGCAACTATTAGTGCACTCTCAGCAATGTGATAATTTTTCATGGTGAACAACATATTTTCACGTGAATTTATTTAAAGCGCGTTACCGGTAATCTTATGGAACAATAAAAATAACAGTCGAGATTATTCATTTGTAAAGTGTTGCGAGTACTTTTATTTAATTATATGTACTCAGATGTATCATCGAGTGACAGTAATAAAATTGAAACTACAGTGAACTGGAATGAATTTAGTAGTGTTAAGCGGTGCTACTTGAATTTGACTGGATACGACCTAGTCCGTCTTGACTTTGAATCAGTACCGTAGTAGTCCGGATTGGTTGAATCGTTATCATGAAGCCACCTCTTTCTTCCTCACATATTATTACTTTTCCTTTTCATCGGAGAAGTGAAAAATTCAGAGAGGCCCATCTTATCTAATCATTATACCGACTAGTAAGATTACAGAAAATGAGTCATTTATCGTTTTCTATGGTCTTCCGTATATCTTCACCTTGCTATCTTAAGCTTTAGCTATTTGTGCATTTTTTTCTCTCAGATTTGTCGTAAATACATTCTATTATCAAGTAATTTTTGCATATATTACGCTTAATTATTGTTTTTTTCCTTTTTTTTTTAATTCTCAACCGGAGTTACTCTGCGATCATATACTTTTAGTTGGTTTTGTTGTGAAATATGTTGGTATTTTTGTCGTTAGTCAAACAGTTAGTGTGACAGATTATATTAGTATAATTAATATGACGTTGATTAATATAATTGTATATTAATTAATTCCATGAAATTATTGACATCCAAAGTAAGCCTTATTTAAGAGACAACACGTGTAAATTGATGTCAGGATCTTAGGAGTTAAAAACATTTTGATAAGAATCTGCTTGGAGACGCAACAGATATCGTCATTTTGGAATCGTTTCTCACGCTTCCATTAATGCATTTCCATCAACTGAATGTAATATGAAAATTCCACTTATGACTCACCATTGTTTTTAACGAATATTTGAAATTTTGTTCCAGTACCACTCGGTCGTAAAGTCACGATTCATCTGGTTTGTTCGTTCCAGCTTTGATATTCTGAAAGAGTATTCATAGGCTTATTTCGCGCGCAGTTTTATCCATTGTTAACCTTTTCACGGTGAATGGTCACTGTAGTGGCCGCCTGCGAAACTGTTCCTCTGTTTATACGAATGGCCATTATAGTAGCCGCTTGCAAAACTGTAACAATTGTTGCTAATAGGTCTGTTCCTTTTAATAAAAGTAACTTTTCAATTATGATCATTTGAACGATGAATTGAATTTCAGCTAACCAGTTTTATGTATCGATTTATAAAATATGTATATATCTTGGAAGATTAAAAGTTCTGTCTCAGAATCTTCTAAATTATATACAGGATGTCCCATTGTAAAATAGACGCCAAAATATCTCGAAAACGTTGTATTATCGAAAAAAAATGTTTCAAATAAAAGTTGTAGGGTTTGAAGGGGGCCATCACATGAGCTACTTAGATTTTGGGTCCATTTTGAGCCCAATAAGGCCTAGGTTGACTTTTTAGCGATAGAAACGCCTATGTTTTATTGTAGATTCGTATTTTATGGAAAAAATAAAGAAATTTTGTTCCCGGTAATTTTCGCTCCTTCAAGGCGCAAAATAACGCCGCTCGAAGTTTTTATTTTGTAACACATTCCGGCTGATGAAGGCAAGGAACGGTGTAGCTGATGGATAATGGATTGTTTCATCTAATCGTTGCCATTACGCCACTCTGTCTGTATCAAATGTTCCAAGTCACATCTCCCGTTAATTTCCTTTAAGAAATATACCTCAGCATTAATGTTGATATTTTCTGGGTAAATATACGATAATGTTGTCGTCAAGAATACCCATTCAAACATTAACGCTATACTACCCCAATATATGAACAATTTTATGACAATGGGGATTCTCAACCGCATAATGATGCTCATTGTGATTAATGTTTCCGTCACTACGAAAGGTAGCATTCATCAGTCCATTTTCGGGAAGGCTTAATTTTCTACGTTGTCGATCTGAAAGACAATAGTATAAAATAATATATTCACTGCAAATTTATTGCCATTTATCCCGACGACACATTCTTTCTGCACTTATCTAGTCTAATACCCAATTACAGAATGTCCCTCGGCAAGGCAAGCCGGAAAAATAACCGCTGGCTTACGCGTGTCTTTTAAATGGGCGCCACCCAAAGTTATTTTTAATAATTTGGTGCACCTTAGTATACTTGTGTATTCGTGTACTTGTATGCGGATTATTTACAAGTGCCGTTCTCACCGCATTTCCTCTGCTTTTCAAGGGACACGATGCGGTTTCCTTGATGCGCGCAAGCTGCCATATTGCCTTACGTATAGCTTACGGAAATGTGCGCCTTTCTGGGAGAAACGCATACAGCAGGACCGTGGCTTGTCCTTGATTTTTATGACCAATTATCAATAATATGCCGGTCAGCTCTTAGATATTGCACAGCATCCATTTTTAAATTTACACGTGAACGACACGTCCGAACTTTTAGTCGACTGGCAATGCCGATTGTCAATTAAATCCATCTTTTATTTTCCGCTCTTTCTCCCCCGCCGGGCAACTATTCTATATCACATTTATCGACAGTTGGCGATTTGGTAAATTTCATCATCTATATATAATCTGTTATAAAATAGTTGCGTAGAACTTCATCAAACTGCCAATTATCGGCAAATATGTTACGGAACAATGGAGAATTTCAAGATAATGTCGTCGTTGTCTCGTGTTTTTCACGCCTGAAGAGACAGACGATTACTTCGGAATTAATTCATCTTTATCTCAATATTCTACCTATATTTTACCTGTATTTTTAATTTCAATGAGCAATATATTAATAACTACGTATCTTACTTAACTGCTGAAAAAAATATATGTCTCGCGGAGTGAGAATGTTTTCATTTTAATGAATTGCTACATGCACTGGCATACAGACAGTAAAAAAGGAAAATGTTCAATTATATATACAGGGTGTCCTATTTTAATTTACCCATATTAAAAACTTTTTTATTTTTGATTGTAGAGAAAATTACTTCAGACGAAACTTGTTTGGTTTGAAGGGGGTCACATGATTCCGATGTAAGTCATATAACGTGAAAATGTTCGTCTGAACTCATTCTATTAATATCCCAGAAGTCTTGCAGGACACGTTGTATTAATATTCATACAACATGCCAGGGACCTTCTAATGGAAGATTCACGCAGCGTGCGACATTCAATGGAAGAATAGTTTTCTAATAGAGAATTCAATTCTTCATTGGAAAGCTGTTCTCCTATTGGATATCGTGTCGCTCTGTAAATTCGCTTCGTAATATTAAAAAACCTTAGCACAAAAATATTGTGTTGGCCTATTTGACTATTGGCAAAAAAACCGATTAAATAATATTGGTTTGCAATAGTTTTGAATTGCTTTTCGCCAATAGTTGAATAATCAGTCTTCTTCTTTCTTAAATAAGAAATCTCGCAATCTATAAACAATCCATTAAATCGAAGTATTATATTTAGAAATATAATATTTTTAGCAATATAAAATATATATTATTTTTATATAAACATTATATATTATTTTATAAACTGTATAAACCCGTGTGAAGTTCACCTTCCTGAACTCACTCTACTTTAATGACAGTTTGGATTCACCTACTTTTTGTACCTGAAAACGGTAGAATAAAGTGTAAGGAAACAATTATAAAATAAAAGTTAACGAATTAAAATATAATATACACAATAAAAACAATATAAACATGGTGTAAATATATTCAATATTATAAGTGATGTATCATATTCAACATCATTTCAGTTCTTTCGATAATCATTTATGCCATTTTTAATATAAGCTTTGTTTTAAAAAAATTCGCAGTACCAGGTCACAGAGAATTTCATAAGTTAAAAGAAAATCTTTGAAATCAATTGAAAATTATACCGTCGGTAGATTTTGTCGAAAAACTTTGTTCCCGCTATGCGGCAGAGAGCAACAATGAATTCGTGAAAGATCAGGCATTCCTTTACGAATCCACACCCAATCTCAATGATTGACTAATCTTTTCTTCTTTGTTTCTTTTTTCATGCAGTTGCCACGGAATTGAAAATCGACATGCTGCGAAACACGAAAAGCGCCCATCGCAGAAGCTCGAAACGTCCTGGCCGTTTTCCTTGTAAGTCTAATTTTTCATTTTTCCTGATTGCTATATCGTACTTTCGGCAGGGAGCTCTCGATCATCCGGTTTGGAAATATGTAGGAAATAAAAAACATGCTGTGACATTACGCTACTTTCATTTCGCCTATTGGTCCAATGTAATCGCGTATGCTTAGCTGCCGCCTCTTTGATCGTCGCAAGTGTCAATTATATTCGATTTTTCCTTACTTTTTCTTGTTTTTAGTATCTCTCACACGCGATATTAATCGACTGAAACCGATGCTTCCTGACATCTTTCGACGTGGGATCATAAATATTATAAAATCGTGGAATTGAGAACTGTTAATATGTCAATTATCGTCAGAATTTTATCGTATCGTACCATTCTTATTATCTAAAAAACGTCTTAATGTAACGTGACTTATTAGATTATATAAGAGATCTATGCACGTAGACAGTACTATCGATTTTATATTCTGGAGTTACTTTACAGATTACTTTTACAGATATAATTAGGCCAATTAAATTTCGTTCAAATTGCACTTTTAATCAATCTCTTAATATTATATCCTTCGGAATTTTTTGCAAGAATTTCGGGAACTTTACTTCTCTCTTTTATGAATGCAAAAGTTATCGAAGTATTCATTCGCGACGTTATTGTTGCCGGAAGAGCCTCGTTATTTTAACGAACAAAAAAGGAACGAGCACTTACGAATTGATTCAACCCGACAAAGCTATCGTAACTTATATCCTCCTTCGCACAACTTGGCGTTGGCGCCATTTTTACGATCAATAATTTCCCTCCCTTTGCCGCGGCTAGATGGCACATTCTACTCGGGTATGCTCGAAAACTTGCTACATCTACCGTGCGATAGCGCCACTTCGAGCTTCTTGAGAGATTTCACGAAGAACATTTATAAACTTCCCATCTGATGCATTCGTTTGTTATTGTTCCAGTTATAATTTGGAAATACACTTAGTTAGTGCTTCTCGTGTTGAATATAAATGAAAATAAATACGTGCGTATAAATAAATCAAATATACATCCATACCCACATATTTCTATTTTTATGGTAAATGGATCGAATTATATGTATTCCACACGAGAAAATCTGAAATGTGGCAATTTGTGCAAAGAATTCTGAAAAAATATCGTATACGATGCCAAAAAATAAATGGCAGATAATCGACTATTTAGTACGCGTATTGATTGATATGAACCGGGAATTACCGGCAAATAAATGTTGAGTGAATTCTCTCTTGGCAAGACAATTTACATCTCAATCGATCGACACGTGTGTGTCGTTGCGATGAATTATTATCGCACGTTGCTCGGAATCACAGACGCATATGTGCTATACAAAGACATCCACTCGTGTAATGTAATCGGAAGAAATCACCTATATAAATTGTGCGCCTAAGAGGCGGTGAAAAACATTCCACGTGAATCTCGACTGATCGAAGCGTGGCTAATATGAGAGAATCAATTAACGACGGCTTAAATTAGCCGATGGCAAAAACGTCGTTTCGTTTCTTTTCAGTATGTTTTAGAAATTTGTCAGCAACAATCGCATGATTTTCAACTGTTCTGTAATTCATAAGTATAATGATATAACGAAACGATTGATAATTGACGAATTGTACGTGGCATGAAATTGACGCGTATATTTATTAACGCATGCTAAAGAAACGAGGAAGGTGGAGTAACGTGTGGTATGCCGTTTATTTTCTACGAATAATCAGATGCGGACAATAGATCCATTTGATCAACGTAATAGCGGGATAAAGGTTTGGTCCACGAGAACAATCGCGTGTTACGACAATTCGCGTAATAATTTTATTTGCCGTTGAGCCCCCACAAACACGCACTGTTTCACAAACGAGTTTCTCCTTCATCGTCTGTGTGTTTTATACCTCGCTGTGTGTGCGCGCATGATCGATTAACAACGACTGTAACGCGTGCCCCCAATTAAATTGTTTTTGTGTTTTCTCCCTCTTCTTATCGCTAGCACTCCTTTTTTAGCACGGCTAATAACACGTTCATAAATTATATATTGGCATATGAACGAACAATATAAGTAAGTCAAGGATAATCCGCGCTCCGGATGAATTTTGATAATCCTTGAGTTATCGTGGGCGTGGCCAACCTTAACATTGATTGGTCGATACCCCGAAATAGCCACTGAAGGATCTGATAACCTCTATATAGGGTGTCTTTGACTAGTTTGAAATAAATTCTTCGTTAACGTCGAGATATCGATAGTCGTAAACGATCGAGGATGACGATGATTTCACGTGCCCCTGGATGTATAATTAAATTCTCTCTTATTTCGCCCAAGTTCAAAACATTATTTAATCGGAGAAACATTCGACGCCGATAATTTGCAACGGTTACGTTTAAATAAAAAAATATCACGATGAAAAAGTTTGTCCAAGAGGATGATATCGAAGTTAAATTGCCTATAATTGCCTGAGAGAAATTCAAGAGAGAGAATTTCCTAGGAAATATATAAGTATACTTAGTTTGCTATTTTATATGTTATACAGAGTTGTTTATGTAGAAAAATATGTGTAATAATTTTTTACTAATTATCGTCTGAATGTCAATAACGCGCCTGGATGAGTTTCAATCGATTTTTGGCTAACTGAATCAGTTGTCTTTACAAGATTGATTGATGATCTTTTTCACATTTAATCCCTTTAACTTTGACTACTTTTGAAACATATTAGAATTAATAAAATTGAGAATATTCCGCTATGATTCTTAAGACATTGTCCGGTTTTTCATGCTGAGCAGCACAAAACTGTATATGGTTTAAATTCCTATATAAATAGATAGTGAATGACTGCTAATTTATTCTCTGCATTTGCTGATTTTTTTCACGAGACACCGTTCTATTACACATGCGATTTTATAAATCTTACTTTACATGTAATTTTACTTTATATCACATTATTTTTGCTTATATATATTATTTACATTTCTTTGTATAATTTCTATGACGTTCAATTTTATCACGTAAATATATTAAGCTAAAGAGAGTTATTATTATTATTAACTGACAGTCAAGCTGAAAAATTCGTTGAATTTTGGTACTGCCAACAGAGCGAGTGTGTCATTGGCTTCAATTATTCTAATACGGGCTGGTGCGGGAAAAGAATACAGGTTTATTTCACTATCGATCGTGGCGCGCGATAAATCTTTCACGTTGTTCCTTCGCTTCGCCTTGGATCAGAACTGGACATCAAGTCCGCCGGAAGTTTAGCTCCAATTTATTCATCGAACGAATATATTCGGCTGACGCTGATTGAAAACGCCGCCTGAAGAAGAAACTCAATGTGTACATAATGAAAATATTTTAACGACCTTGAACAGTTTGATTTATAGTTTTTTGGCGAATTAGAAAACGCAAGTTTCGAATTAAAGGAATGACGTTACCGACCGTTGATCAGCGCGACTTGAATGACTCTCGGTTGACGAGTGTTAAAATGACATTTTCTTCATTGAAAACATAGGTAAGTACTCCCAACAATGTCTCGTCTCGGAATTTATTTTTGTGACTTTTTCCTCGTCTCGAAACGAAGAGTAGTTAAAGATCCTGGAGACGAACGTAGGGATTACGTACGCGCGAGGGTGGTGGTGAGCGAACAGGGATGGAGCTTGCGCAGTGACGGTCAACTATTCGATATCGAAGAAGGGAGAGGGAGAACGGAAGTGAACGACGAGTTCATGGCGCGTGCATACTTTTGTGTATATATTATGGGATTCGTCATAGGTTAGAGGGAAAAACGCGTGAACAGAACGCTCCTCTTCGCCCAGGGAGGGCGTAGTGGGTGAGGAGACGGATCGTAATGTGTGGCAGCTTTCGGTAGTGAACAGCCTGCGCGGACGTCCATATCGTGACTGGAAAATTACGCGAACGTTGCGAGAATTGAGAAAGGATCGAGAGAAGCGCGCAAGCCCAGTGTTAAAAATCAGTGAGAGACGATGGTGGATGAGAAGACCAATCCGTGAGTGCTTTGTCGTCATTTATGGGAGAACGCAAGAAGAAACGCGCGATGCCTCAAGAAGAAGGAGTTCACGAGGGGAGTGAGAGTAGTGTCCAACCAACAATGATGATTATCTTTTGTACGAAATGATCCACCAGTCGTCGGCGATACATGTCGTTCCGAAAAAGGACCGAAGTGACCTTTAAATTAGGTGTGCTACCAATCGACTGACTGCGTTTCTTAACAATCGGCCACATATAGGAAAGAAGGGTGTCGTCGCGAAGAGGAAGGCTATATCGCGCTGTCGTGACTGGTACCATTGAACGTATATACATTCAGAGGACTGTTTGGTGGTAGTTCGCGGCAGTCAATGACGCTGGAATTCTAATTTTATCCGCGATGTGCATCGTATGTATAGAGCGACGGCAGAGAATTCGCGTTTTCCGGCCGATTCGGACGGTCGCCAATCGATACCGACGTAGAAAATTCGTCTCGTCTTCCAAAACGCGTCTTTCCGCTCGACGTAATAAGGACAGTATGAGGCCGCCGTATGGCACCGCCGCTATGTCGAGCGGAATCCTTTGCCGTCGGTCGAAATCGATTTTATAGTGATTGTGCTACGCAGAAGGACCTTTTTCGAACTTTTCTATATTCGGAGGATTTTCTATTCAGGACGGAAGAATGCGATCACGGAATGAGAGGTTGTTGCTCGACGACCGTAAGGGGGAACACGGAGGTTTCCGGAACTCGAGGATGACACACAACGGTTCATTTCGATAACGTTGCGAAGGATGAAGAAGAGTATAACAGCGAGTTTTCAATCCTTCCAGCCGACAATACTCTCATGTCCGGTTATGCGCATGTCCAGTGCCTTGACTACCGAGAGACACCTATATATCTTCACTGGCGTCGCGAAGCACTCGGGAAAGCAACACACATATCAAAGTTTTGCCGCGTGCTCGCGATAAAGCGTGCCTCGCCTTAGCAAGATATTGGCGGCGACGTTAGGTCGACGGAAGTCAAAACGCGGAAGAAGGGTCGTCGACAAGAAACGCTATTATCAGCGACCGGTCCCCGCCATTAGTAATTGAGAAAATCGGTTGTATTGTCCGAGCTTAACGCACGCACGCGCGAGCGCGCTTCGTTGATTTTTCCTCTTTCGTTTTGTATCGCGCGAAATTGGCTGTGCTGTTACTTAAGCGGAAAGCTTAATACTTAGCATATTAGCGTAATAACGTATGTCCGTTCGAATGAAGAGCTCCTCGATATTTTTGCTACGTCCTTTCTAATCGCGACCGATCAATCGGCTAACAACGTCTCTCCGCTCACTTCCCGTCCGTCGACCGGTGCCGTCAACTCTAATCGATCGATCGATCGTTTGTCTCCCATCGTTTTGTGGAAAAACGCGATCGTGTGTTCGCGCGAGTGAGTACAACGGTTTGTCCATCAATCGTAGTAGTAGCGATATGTCTTTCCGTAACATCCTGCGAAAGTGCATCGAGAAGACACGTCGTGTGATCA
Source organism: Dinoponera quadriceps (assembly GCF_001313825.1). NCBI lineage: Eukaryota > Metazoa > Arthropoda > Insecta > Hymenoptera > Formicidae > Dinoponera > Dinoponera quadriceps. The sequence goes on from NW_014555832.1 coordinate 387,801, forward strand.
TGCACGCGCTCAAAAGATGAATCGACGCTGTGAATATCGGCGGAGCTAATCGCGCGGATAACCGAGGAGGGTAGACTTGCACGTGGTGGCCATGACCAAGTACGGCTTCGCCAGGCTGGCTCTATGGCGACCGAGACGCTCCGTCACTTCCCAACCGCCGAACAGCCAGGAAATCAACCCCTTAATGTATGCCATTATTGTATTTTGCACCCCGATATGTGCACGGAGTGCGTCGGAAGTTGCCGGGAGAACTTTACGCTTTATCCGAGGGATGGGAAGGAAAACTTCGTCCTTAAGATGCCCTTTTCGGGACATCCCTTGGAGGCGACAATCTTACTCGTTGATGATTTTTCAAGAAATTCATTTTCATCATCTCACGTTTTGCAATGCAAACTTTAACGATTCATTTCCGCGCTCGGTCGTGGCGGAACTCTGTCATTTTCGCCGAGAGATAGAACAAACACGTGCGTCTGAAGTCGCATAATCGTACTACGCGACTTCCGGTGTATACCGTGTATGTATGTGTATTTTCGTCTACAAATAAACAACCTTGCCGTATGTGTGCGCGCGCACGTGTGTGTGCTTTGGATGTTGCTGCATTCATCGAGAGAGAGAGAGAGAGAGAGACGATCGTTTTAGTCTCGAGATTTGCGAGATTACAGTCCGCGGGGACACGTAACGCATATTCTCCGGGTACTCTTCACACTGCCTTTGTATTAATTGTACTTAATAAATGTATCGATGTACACACCTATCACATAATCTGTCGACTCGCTGCCCCAAGTTGATCTGCATCATCGCCTTTTTTTCTTTTTTTCTTTCTTCCCCCCCTCTCTCTCTCTCTCTCTCTCTCTCTCTCTCTTTGTTTGTGCTTTTCTTTTGCATATTTTTATTCGTCACTCTTATCCGCAATCAACCTGCGTTTTATTCATGGCTGTAGATGTGTGCTCGACATTATGGAAAATGTGAGCTTTAAAAGTTTTGCTACATAACATCTTCAAATAACAAAGCAAGAACGACAGCACGCTGTGGCGCATGTAAAATTTATCTTATTCATAACCTTACGATTACTCGCATTAAAAAGAAGAAGCATGCGTGACTAATATTTTTCGACTGGAAGAACAAATTTATACACGATAAAGTGTGTACACCCTTCTCTGCGTCGCATTTCGTCAGTTTCATCCCGATTCATTAATCTCGACTGTGTTACTTAACCGATCGCTCGCCTGATTCTAACTTTAGGAAGAAATAAAAAGAATCGATGAGACTGAGTAAATTTTTAGCGATGAACCCAGTTCCTAACCAACAGCCGTAGATTTTTTTCAGAGTAACGAAATAGTATTTGCTAAAATGCGTTATTCATGACGAGAGTGCACGGAGAGAATGTATCCAATTGCTAGTATGTCGTATTGATTATATATACAGTAAAAAATCTTGTGTTAAATTTAACACATCCCAAACGGGGATCTATTCCAATTTTTTTATTAATTTAACACAAGATGGATTAAGAAATGAAAAATTAAGACATGAAAAATTAACAGGTGACAACTATTACCGAGGAAAAATAAAACTTGTAAACGATCGTGTTAGACAGCGAACAAACACAGACTGAGTGTGGGTCTTTAAATATCCAAATGAAAGGTAGGTATCGGTTCCTGATCAGTAAAATAAAATCCGACATTCATTTTCTGACTGATGGGATCTGAAATGATCCCAGGCAATTAATGTTAGTCGCCAAAGTATTATCTTTCCGCGGGATGCGCACTGCCGCGCACGTTGAATGCATGTAGACATAAATGGTATTATTTCAAAAGAGTGTTGAATTCGATTCTACACAACATCTTCACGATATGTTAAATTCACGCACGGCTATTGAGAATTTAACGGAAAATTGTTGACATAGATCGATTTTGAACAAAATATTTCTCACTGTATAGCTTTCAAACTTTACGATAAAATGAATATTACTATATCCGATTATTAATTCGTAATGCAATCAGTTTCGTTCGCTACTCTTGTAACGTGACTCGATAGTTTGAACGAGATCAGGCATGAAACATGTCGTCACAGTACAATCGGAGGTAACCGAGTATAATTGTGAATTACACCCTCCTCGCTCGGCTAGTCCCCATGAGTATCTTCGTAAATCGTTGCGCGATATAATTCTCGGTAACGGTATTAATTGCGTTGAATATTTCACGTAAATTTCCTAGAAAGATAAATCTATTGATCGAGGAACGCGTTCGGATTGTAAATTTCGCAAATCTACCCCTCCCTTTAAAAGGACGAAAACATGATGAATTCAGTGTACGATCCCGTCAGTTGTTTCCGAATGTATGCCACGACGTTAGTATGTTCGACCGGCGGTAAAAATAAAAAGGATCGATCAAGAAAATTGCGCTATCGGCAAGGAACTCGGCTAGTCCGAGAAATGAGCGAGATTACCGGTTGTAAATCAATAAATATTTATGTACATCGCGGCGGCTATGACGCGCGACATTTGCGAACTTATGTCCGCGGAAACGATTAATCGCGACCTTGCAGCGGTGTTGATGCACCGACTGTGTGTATTTTCGGAAAAGAGATGGTAGCAGACCGCGATAAGAAGCGCGTCGCGATCGATTCGTTCCGATCGTTGTCCTCGACCGAACAGAGTTTGATGATTTTCCACGGATACGTGACTCGAGTGAGTAATCGAAGAGTAATCAAGATCTCATAGGGAACTACCGTGCGTGAAACGCGCGACACCGCTTCAAGTTCAAGTCGCAGAAGCGAAACACGTCATCCGGCGGTCGATCAAATCTCCGCGCCTCGCGATGTGCGGCTTCCTCGCCCCCGAACTATCGACTTGATGTCGAGGTTGGCAGGTCCCGCTAGATCGGGCATGCATTATGAAACACAGAAGAAACACGTTCGCAGCTTGGATATCGATTCACGACGCATTACGTCAATTACAAGAACGTGAATTACAACCCGGCTTTCTCCGGCCGGACTTTTTTATTCTGAACTACTACGTGAAGTTTCGATTGGCGTGACGTATGTTAAGTCGAGGTCGGATTTGCTCTCGGACACAAACTGCTGAGACTTGCTATTACATCAAGCTAGATAGAACGTAATTTTTCATCGAAATTTCTTCCCAGACATTAAAAGATCTGTTGTTTTCTTTTTACATTGTGTGCGCGCACGTGTTATGCGGAAATTAACGATTTAGATGTTACCGACATTTCGTTTTTCTACAATAATTTAGTTTCTTCAATTTTATGTGTCAAATATATTTTTTGCTCTGATCTAGTATACGTTATATATTATTGTTCGGAAATAATTGTGTGCTCAGCTTTTGTGCGAAATGCGTATCGGTGCAAAACGAGAGTAAGCGACAATCATCGGACCGTAATTTCATTGTTTAATTGAGACAGAAGGAGCACATTTACGGCTGAATTTGGATCAGAGAGTAATCTTATTGCTCTCTTGTTGCATGTTTATATACCTTTGCGACGATGTATTGCAGCGAGCACAAAAAGAAAAGAGAAGACATCGCAGCGTATTTCGTTAAAAAGATTACATGAGTCGGCGAAGCGATAATATCGATCACACGAACTAACCAGAGCGAGGAGCGATGCAGATTCATCAAAGTTTGAAGTTTAGTCGTAGTCTTTATTTTGCAGAATTCTATAACAACATTGTTATCCTATGGGAACGGATATTTAGAATATACGAGAGGAGTGATCCGATATATATCGGAATTATCAGGAAATGTTTTGGAGGTGAAATTTTCTGCTAATTTGGAGTCTAAACACACACACACACACACACACACACACACACACACACACACACACACATATATATATATACATACGTATTAAGGAAATTTATTGTCTTTTCATTATAATTTCCCAAAAGTTACCCATTTTTGGTATATAAATTAAATACATAAATTAAATATAAATTAAATATAAATTAAATATAAACTTTTAAATATTTTTGGGTATCGAGAAAGGGCATTTGAACACTTTGTCAAAAGCTTGAAGAAATATCATGTCGATGTTGTCCGATTTATTCGTGGAAACAATCAATATTTAAAATTTTATTCTACGAGTCCGACGAAATTTTCTTATAAAAATCTGACGCGTGTACAGGGCGTTGCACTTACTATGCACAAAGCCCGCTGCAAGTGCACGCGTGCGAGAGTAAGAACGCGCCGCACGAATTCGTACCTCTGCAACGGCAAGTACTGCTCTGCGTGCAACACCTTGTACGTACATTTATAAGAAAAATATGTTGAATGCGTTTTTTTTTTAAGATGATGGATAGAAAAGCAACAACAGATTGATAGGAGCTCGATGTGGAGCATTAAAGAATAACAATTAGAATCGAGAAAGTTTAAAATGTGATGTAAAATGAATAGTGTTTCAAGATTTTTTTTTTTAATGCATCTTATAAAAAGAAAATAAATAAATTAATCGATACTCGGATGTTTTTTTATGCATATGACTGATGTCTTTCCCCCTTGTAACCGATTTATCTTTAAACATCGCTCATCATTTTTCAACGAAAATGGCACGACGCGTCTGCCTTTTCTTCTCTTTTTGTCGGTTTCGTGTGTCGCGACCGGGTCCGCGACCGTGTCACGCTTTTGCCGGTATTGATCTGGCTTTATCCCGCATTCCACCTTCTCTTTTCCTCTTCACCGCTCTGCATGACTCTTTCTTCCCGCCGTCTCTGCACAGTGGATGATCTCGTACATACACACAAGTGTAATGGCAAAATATATCCAACAATAAACGAGTCGATCTAATTTCGTACATGTAGTCGACAAACCAAGATTAATCACGAGTTGTATCGACAATTTTAAACCAACTGTTTGCTCTTGCCTTCGGTAGGCTTTCGCCCGTCTGACTTGTTCTCTTCTCGTCAGGCAAATTGAGAGATGAGTCGACCAAAAAAGGCAATAGTATACATTTTTATCTTGCTTGGCCAGTAATTTCTCTGTAAGATAAATATCATTTATTAACCACCTGAGGGAGCCCGAAGTAATTTGATTTAAGTGAATATACTAGGATGAATAACGATGGGCCTTCAGAGGAAGATTTTGCGTTATTTACTCGATCTATAATAAATGTTTTAGAATGCGATATGGAGGCTGCGGTCTATAAAACGTACGCGAGAACCAAGGAACGAGATATCACGGACGGTTGTATCTAGCATTGAATATGCGACGAGATCGTGGCGATTTGTCGCTAATGACCAGAAACGAAGGTAGAATCCGCGCGTACCCATCTTGTTTACATTCGTTGGAAAAATTATTTTTTAAAAGTTATCTGTGTTATCAGTTGCAAAAAGTAACTCGTTACGTCTACTCGCGCTGCTTCGTCCGATCCGCAACAGTTTAATCGAATCTTAATTTGAAGAGTATTGGTATGTATTTTATCGACAATGAAATAGCCGCGAAGTAAAGACAGGAAGTTGGCTTAAAAGGATGATGATCGACCAGATTATCGCTAAAAAATCGACTGCAAATTTGCGGAGTAACGCGTAATCGTGAGTGCCAGGATAAATATTCCGTATAATACACGTTGATCACTTCTCGCCCGAATCTGAAATTTTACGCGATATATGTCGGCTATATTTTTATTATATATGACATAACCACTTTGTCGTCGTTATGGATGCATTTATTTTAAAAAACAAAACGTCAATATTAAAAAGCGCGTTTTTTGTCAAAATCAATCAGCCTAGAACCTATTTCATTTAATGCGCTCGCAAGTTTGATCGCAATTTTTACGAGAGGCAAGCTAGTCAGAATCCGTTTTTGCTTGAAACAATACCACTTTTCTTCGAAATAATGCCTAAATGCATGCTTGGCACTTTTTAAAAGTAACTTGTTACTCAGCACACACATTGGAAAAAGAAACTCAAGGAGTCGTTTCTCTGAAATTTTCACCAAATTCATTGACGCCCATGCAAAATAATTTTAATATGCAATGTGTAACCACTCTCTGCATTTTTTAGAGTGAAAATACCGCTACTCAGAATGTATTTTATAACAGTGTGAATACTTTAGGAGGAAGCTGCACGAATGGGACGTATTATCCCGACCCATCTAATTATTTCTCTCTTTTTTTCGGGACAAAAAATTCTTTGAAAATCCTTCGATCGATTCTTCGCCAGGTGAGTGACCTTGAAGCAAGGGCATCATGTTACCCGGGCATTGAACAAAGCGGTACATATTTGCCGTAATAAAGTTATTCTTTGAGTGCATCCTGAACAGAAGAGAAATGAGAATTTGAACTTTCCTAATACTTTTATGCTCGTGTACAAATTTTGCTATCGATGAGTGTGTCAACAAGATTACGTTAGAAAGAGTTTCAGGATCGATCTCGAGCAGATTCGGCGATAATTAGCGATATTATTAGCACGCGTCGTTACGTCACTAAAGCGATATACCATTCGTTATTGTAGCGTTAACAGACGTGAGGCATGGCGGAGAGGCTGTACTACACCCAGCATGTTGCTGCGTGGGTGCATTTCGAATGTGGGGTCTCTCCCCACATATTCTCTCTCGCGGCAGATATAAACTTGTTTAGGGACTCCTCTCCGATTTAGGTCAATTGCGATAGCAAGATAAAATCTCCAAAATCCACATTATATTGTGACATTTGCTAAACAAATGTTTATTTATCTTATCAAATAATTAACAGTTTTATTTTATTTTCAACCTGAAATCAAGTAATTCAGGGTTGGAGGGTTAGAGAGTCACTTTTCCGAAATAGTTTGTTATTCATTGGAAACTCTTGGTTGTTATTAATCATGTTGAAAAATGCTTACACAGTTTCTCAAGTAGCAACGAATCGTTACAATGTTCTTTTTCACTAAGTTTTTACGATTTCTTGTTGTCCATCCCCATGTACTTATACGTGCAAAGTAATGACAAGAGCAACGATTATATTCACAGTTATTCATGTATATAATTGCGCCGCGAAAAAGATAACGTTGTTATCGATCGAATCGTTACTAAGAAACAAATAACTCGTAACGATATTGCAAGTAATCTTCCAGTAAATCTTTCCGAGAGTACATCTCGCCTTAATTTGGGTGTGTATAGATGTGCGAAGATGGAATGGTATATTGTCGATGAGCATCGAACGATGAGAAACGATCTCGTCTGGGCGATCGCGGAGTTCCGTCTCGCCCGATAAATGACCTTATCCTTGAGAGACGTGATTAATATCGTGGGTCACGTAAGACTCTCGGAACGCGATCACGAAGAGGTGAAAGTGGCGGAGGTGACGTAGCAACAGTGCCGATTCACGACGAACTCAAACACATTTTTATAAACGCATCGCGCGTGTCGATAGGAAAGATGACTCTTTCAGGCCATCTGACTGTTCTCATATCGCTTAGCTGATCTTGTTGTACCTTAACAGTAATATTTATCTGACATCCTGCAGTTCTTGTATACTGTACCGAATGTATCAATATTTCAACAAATATTTTGATATCAATTTTCAATTCAATTTAGAAGATATCAAAAGTTCACCGAAAAATTGTTGCGTCATCTTGATTAGATTTTCCGTTATAGTAAAACAAAGTAGTACACATTCATTACACCTAAATTTACCTAAGATCTATTGTGTACAGTCATGGATAAAACGCTTCTTTTTCACAATGTATTTTCTAGAATAGCTAAGAAACAAATTCTCCTCCTTGGACGCAAGATGCATCCTGAAACTTTTTTATCCACCACTGTACAGTGGCGAACAGAAACATTGTAACATTTTTCCGATGAGTTTGACAACGCATCTCATATCCGAGGAGAATGTATCTCCTGAGAATAACTAAGAAACAAATTCTCCTACACAAGATGCGTTCCGAACAAAAGGAAGTATTGCAATCTGTCACAAGAATACAAAAAAGAAAAACACGATAGTGTTTATATAACATTTTGTCTTTACGTTATCGAGTTTATCATCGACCACAGTATTTCCTTATTTGATCTTTTAAATTTATAAATGAGGCTTTCACACTCTTCATTCGTCCAATGTTCCAGATAACAATACTGACATTTTTCACGTTGATTATCTCGAAGGGAAGTATCGCGACGCCACCGTTGTCGACCAAGTCAATTCGTGGAAATGATTTATACACCTGCCTATCCGCCGAAAACCGCGGGCAAAGTAATGTCTAATTGAAAGAAGTAGTTGCGGAAAAGGTTCAGTTGTACGATCCGTTGACCTAAATTAGAGATCGTCCTTGTCGTCAGGTGGATATTCAAGTGAACGGCATATATGCGGCGGAGTAGGAGCCTAATCGATAACCTACTAGATTTTATAGGCCTATGCACAGTGCGCGGTGTGTATCGAGCGCTATACTTTCACAAAAGGTCGGCAATCCCCCGACTGCTGTACGGCACGCGCCGGATATTTATGGGATTCGGCCGTGTATCAATTTCAATTTCGAGCCTCACGTCATCGTGTCCCCCTTCAAGTCACATATTGAAATCTCGGCATTGCATGAAGGTTGTTTCGGCAATACGAATTCATCGCGTAGAACTCACTTCCGCGCATACAAGAGGACGCAACGCGCGCGTGAAATGAATGCATGATGAAACCGCGCGTGTTTTATTCCCATAAATAAGTTGCGTGAAATGTCGGCCGCGAACGTATGATAATGAGCGGGAAAATAAAATTTCTACGCGTGGATTACGAACCGAGGATGTAAATACATACTGTGAAAAAAGTCGGATGAGAAGAATTGAGCTTCTAAGTTATGCAAATTTAGTTATATAAGCCGCAATTGAGTTGAATTGAATAAGAGTTTAGTCGAATCAATAATCCGACGAATAGGAGCTCAGACAGCACATGATATTATTTGTATGTACTATTTGCACATACGGAATATTGTCGAATATACTGAGCATGTGATTCATACATAAAACCGGCATACAGTTCGAAAAAATCGAAAGGGATCGCCAGTTCTAGAAAAGAAAAAAAAGAGAAAAAGGGTGAATAAGTAAGCCTGTACTGTTCATTGTAAAGTGGAAACGTGACTTACTGATGTTGACAAAAGCATATAAACAAACAACGATAGGGAAAGAAAACTACAAAAATTGGTGGAGACATTGTAAAGCCGAGGTCAATATGGGCTGAGTGGACATGATTGACCGACAACTTGCTACTTCCGAATCTGTGTACGAAAAACGATGAAACGGTACAAAAACTTTTTTCTTCACTGCGTTGGCTGTGATAAATGTTTATGCTCTGTATCAAGTGGAAACTAAGGGGGAAATTAACGGACAGCTCAAAAGATCAAAATTAATGTATTCAAAATATTCTATTTGCAAAAGAACTTTATTTATCCGTAGCGAGTATAACAAATCTCTCTTTGCGTTGTACCGTACTTCGAAGTTTACCACACGAAAAAGAATTTCTGAATTTTGTCGTAAAATATATAAACGTTGCGTCGTATGTTTAGCGCGAGAGGCGTTCATTGGCCGTGCATGTGACGCTCAAATTATTTATGAAACCATTCTGATTAAAGCGGATTTTTAACCCATGAGTTGGATGTCAAGCTGATCGCATGAATAAACGAATATTTCTTCGTTTCATTTTTGCCTGCAACATTGGCACTAATTTGTCTCCAACACTTATTCTTGAATTTAGCGAAATAGCGTCAATAACACTCGAGAATCTCGAGAACTAGTTGTTTTATTTTTTTTTAAATTACGTTCACGGATTAAACAAATTGAGTCTAGGAAATACTCCGAGCTCGAGATTATTTTGGATTAATTGCCTTAATAGACCAGAAAGTCGTGAATAAACGAGGAAAATGAAGTTAATCGCTAGGATCGGCTGTGCTTCTTGGAAATCGGAAATGCTTATCGTACGAATGCGTATCACAACGATTCCTTGAACACGATTCAGACTCGACGAATAATGTTTTCAATATGATGACATGTTCTGCGGTTTTTTGTTCGACACTTCGAGGCCACGCATACACTTGTTCTTGTTTGGCTGCGTAAGACTTTCGAACGTTTTCGCGGAAGAATTCCGCGTCAAGTACCTGTATGCTCGTGACATGTTTATCCACGTGCGAGGAATGCACTTGCGCATGAAATCCCACTTCCTTGTACTTCCTGTTGTTATTTTACCGCGTCATGGTGAGGTAGACGAAGGACGCATTGCTTTTTTTGACGAACGAGTTAATGCGAGTATACGCAATTTAGCAATGAACCACTGAATAATAGACGTTCTTTCCTCTGATACGCAGGTGTAAACAAGGTTGGCGCATTGGCTTTACGTAGTCTCGAGACTCATTTGATACGGTTAGTTATATATCACCATGTTAGGTTGCTGAAAAAAAATAATGTTTCGTTTTTATGGTTTGTGTTAAATAAAGTTGTCTATTTTTATTCGGCGAAATGTTACTCGAGTAGACATTTTGGCTCTATGTTAATTCTACAACACAGTAGAGGGGTTATGATGGCAAAATATATTCTACTCTAACAATGTAATTTACTTTGAGATAACGTCTTAAAATTTCGCTGCTTTTAGTCGAAATAGGTTGATTTGAATACTCGTATGAATTTAATGATTGAAATGTCGAGAGCATTTCTGAATTTAAGATAGCGTTAGAATTAAATGTATCTGTAGAACGAAAACTTCGAGAGAGAAGTTAACAAATGTAGTGTCGTCAAAGTAGATTTTTACCAGTTCATAGATCATTTACGGAGGCACAAAGTCACATCAAAATTTTTACTCTATCTCGATTAATGAAAATTAGTTTGCAATCCCGTAGTGTAGTCTTCGATTTTAACCTTTAGCTGACACACGAGGTTAAAAGTACCCCAGAGTGTTTTTGAACGCAAATTTTTCATAGTTGCGCGCCAAATTTGGTTCTGTGGCGTCACCTAGTATTAGTCGAGCCTTGACCCAATATTGATAAATAAAACAATTATACACATTTTTTCTCGCTGGGGTCCAAAATATTCCCTATAGTACGTACGTTATTATTTTGACGTGTGTCAGCTAAGGGTTAAATAAGTTTTTCGCAGCAATCTAATACATTTATGGGCTTTTGTAGCATCTGGGTAATTTTAGAAATATCGACGATCCAGCTTTGTGAAATTTACTCGCATAGTGTTACTGCGTCATCGCTCCGATTGCGTAGTTCAAATTTACTCGTCCTTTTCCGCGGGATATACGAGGGCAGTCCGATAAGTACTTAGCCTACAAAAGAAAAACGAAAATTTTGGAAAAGTGGCGATTTATTTCTCAACATAGTCTCCTTTTAGCTCGATACACTTGACCCAGCGATGCTCCAACTTCTTTAACCCATCTGAAAAATACGTTTTCTCGAAGTCTGCAAAGTAGGCCTCCGTGGCGGCGATGACCTCGGCGATGGCCAAATTGGTCGAATTGGACTACGAACTGCTGCCCCATCCACCGTATTCTCCAGATTTGGCCCCGTGCGACTTTTTTTTGTTTCCAAACTTGAAAAAGTCACTCGCCGGGCAGAAATTTGAGTCGAATGAGGTCATCGCCGCCACGGAGGCCTACTTTGCAGACTTCGAGAAAACGTATTTTTCAGATGGGTTAAAGAAGTTGGAGCATCGCTGGGTCAAGTGTATCGAGCTAAAAGGAGACTATGTTGAGAAATAAATCGCCATTTTTCCAAAATTTTCGTTTTTCTTTTGTAGGCTAAGTACTTATCGGACTGTCCTCGTATATATATATATATCTGTGCACATTGAATAAAACGCATAACATTACGGTGAACATATATATTTAATAATATTAATTATTCGTTTTATTCACGACGAATAGTGTGCATCACGCGTGCGACAATCGCTGTTTGCTCCGAATTATCATTAAAAATTCGGTAAATATTAAGCGAAAAGATGACTGCACGCGGCTAAATGGCGGGAGGATGAACGAATTATCACGCGGAGTGCACGAGTTAACGCACAGAAAAAAAGATATATAGTTCACATAACTGGCAACATATAGATGTATCACCATACTTATCTTTGTGCGATAGATATTATTTTGGTACGTCAACTATATCAATGTAGTTGCGCGTGATCTAGTTATGGCAAGCAGAACTTGGTTAGTCATACTGCAAAGCAACTATGTTAGAAAACAAAGGTGACTTATTACTCTAAGTAAACACAAGGATATCGGCATAGCCGTTGGATTCACTGTTTGCCATCCGAGAACGAATACCATGTGCTAAGACGGATCGAGAAAAACGTAGGAAGTATAATAACAGCTTTCGCGCAGCACCGGCGGATTTTATGTTTGTAAAAAATTTTATCCAAATGGTTGTCATTGTAACATTTGTAAAGAAAGTCTGGTTGAAGCGACCCGTCACTGCTGCAGCACAAGTCACTCAACGATTGTACTGTGGTTGCAGCAACTATATAATTAGTTGTTGCATATTTTACTATTAAATCTAATTGGCACCATTCGGTGTCGGCTAACGAGATCACGAGCCGAAATGTACGTTTGAAAGAGTGATGATGTACCTTCGCGACAAAAAAAAAAACCATTAAAGTGAAATGTCAGAACGATTCAATCAGTGAGCAGAATGTCCAAAATCGACGCATAAGACAACTCTTAAAGTGTAACGTTCTGTAGTCCTAAATAATTTATTACTTTTTTAAACGTGTCATATCATTTTGCAAGTAATAAATAGACAATTTTTGATATTTTCACAACAAAAATATTTTTTTCCCGAAGAAACACATATTTTCGACACTTCAAGATACTCTCTTTTCAGTAGTCCAAAAAAATGTCGTTTGAACATGCATTAAAGTCAAATTTTTTTTCTTTTTTTCATATCGCCTTACAGTTGTCGATTAAAATAATAAAAAGTAAAGAAATTACAATGTTCCAAGTAAAACTGTCTAAATTCGAATTTTTTTTCAGTTTTAACTTAAAACTTGATTTTCTACGCATGCATGATCAAATCATTAAAGTAGTAGAGTTATAGTTTATTTTAGAATTTTATCAACTTCCCTCCTTTCATAGTTTTTCACACATGAAATGTAGAAAATCGTAGGTTCGATATGTTACGGTGCGAGCGACTTTTCAGAAGTGTGTGTGGTCAAAAAAAGCAACTCTTGAAATATTGCAGATTATTAAGAGACATAGCGTTATCAGTTACACTCGCGTAAAAGTAAGGGAAAAAGGAAAAAAAGAAAAACTCTCGTACCGACTGAAAGATGCGACCTGCAAAAAGGGATCGGAAAGGAGAGAAGAAAGTTTCACTCTTCTCTTTCGACCTGCATCTCCTTCCCTCTCTCTCCTCTTGTCATGGCGCAATTCGAGCATGTCGTCTCGCGAGCGAGGGAGAGTGAGAGAGATGGAATGCGACGGCGAGTTCTCGGAGCCGCCGCGCACTTACTCGGACCAGTCAGTTCGGTTAGTCAGGCCGCAGTTGGAGCGCGGCCAGCCGGATTCGCCGGGTGGTTCAACGACGATCTCGAGCGGTCTCATCATTGTCCAGCACGTGTGCGCGTCGGCAAAATATCCACACACGTGCACATCAGTTGGAGATGCAGCTTTTGACTCGCATGGGGCTTGACTCGTCATTTCCGTCGAGATATTCCGCGAGAACATCGGCTGCAGGTTGGAGAGAAGATAGAAGCGTGGAAAAAGTGAGCGAGAGAGGGAGACAGAGCGACTGGGAGCGTTTAGTCGGTTCGCAGGAGTCAAACGAGTCGGTTGCTCCTCGTCGGCCGATCAGCTGTTCGCTCGCACCTGCAGTTCGACGACGGCGATCGAACCGCCGTCGGCGCGCTTTGCCGAATCTGAACGGCTGATGGTCGAACGTCCGGTTTCGAAGTGTCTTCCTGGTTGTTCTCGTGCTAGTATTCCGCCGGCGGATGTACCGACCTTAATCGGGTGGTCGTAAAGATACTTCGATCGTACGTGGATTACGGTGGTGTCCAAGGTCGTCGTTCTCCCTACCCGAACTATCGCGAGTTCAGTGAGCGTCTATTGATGTCCTGACAGAGGGGATCGACGAAGAGTCGTCTTCGTGTTGACGCGAACGAATTCGCTCGCGGGGTCTTCGCCGTTGGTACCGTAAAAAGTAGTCGAGCTCGCTCGTCCAGTTGATCCGGCTCATGGACCGATCGGAAGAGAGAGATCGTCCGATCCATCTCGGAAGTGAAGCTGAATCGAGGCTAAAAACTTGAATTTCCTCCGACGACGTGCGTTTCAGTCGGTTCTACGATTAACACAGTAAGTAGCGACCCTTCTCCTTGTGCTCGAATCGATGGGGATAAATCGCCGGCATTTCGTGCAGGGGATTCCGTCTCGTTTTCCTTCTTCGATCAATCGCTTCCTGCGAAACGCGTTGTGTAATTTTCTCTCTCTCTCTCTCTCTCTCTCTCTCACACGCACTCTTTTCCTTGTCTGGATAAGGAAGTAATAGGACATTTCTCGATTTTCTATCTATGTGGCGCGCGTGACAGATTTTTCAGATTTTGAGTACCGGCGAAACTGAACTGAGAAGATAGCACTCTCAACGTTGTATGAGCGGTGATCTTTTAACACGGTTAAAATATAATTGTGAAAATTTTACATTTTTTTCCGAGTCGATATAAAATTAGGCTCGTCATTTGGTTTTTATCGATTACATTTACGACGATTGAAAATTTACCGCCAGCGTTAATAACAAGCGTAACTTTTGAGATTCACCAGAAAAGTTCAGAAATTGAAACTTTTTCAATTTATTTTTAATGAAAATTTTAAAAACGGACAAGAATATTTTCTGGAACGGAAAGCATCCTGATAAGGAATATCGAGAGCATTCGGCCAATCTATCATGACGCGTTTTGACGTTTATCGCGGTAGTTTTACGGGAAATTAGCTGCTTGCACGTTAGCATTTCTTCTCTCTATTTCGGTAGGCTTAAGAGATATTTCATACTTGTCTTTTTCGTGCGTTTGCGCCGCCGATATGGTTCGCGATAATATTTCAATGGAATGGATAGCACTGAAACATACCGGTTTTATCAGCACGTTTCCGTCCATCTTTTAGAGGAGTCTATGGCGACTGGTAACTTATAGAGAATATAGTGCGCAAAAAGCATTTAAAAATGTTTGGAGATATCGATAAATTTCTGTTCGTCATTCAAAACTTCTTTATAGTTTACCTTCAATTTTGCATTACGTTTTATGGATCCACATGTTTCCTTCTACTCTTCGATGTTTCTTCAATTCAAATCAAGATGATTATCTCATATTCATCTGCCTAGAGAAATTCACTATAATAGTCTTGAGACTGAAAACGATGACTCTTTCGAAAAATTCACGAATGAGTAAAGGTTAATGTTGTCAATTACTGTTCTATAACTTGGATATTACTTGAGAAGCGGAGAGAGAAAAATCACTTCTTACAAAGATATATTCTCTCCGCTGACATATAAAAAGGTAAGCTGAACAAAGATGAACGCAGTCTTCCTCCACTTAATATCGGTTGTTACACTCGAAAACTTTACCGACAGAATATTGATTTTTTTTTTCTACAAAGTTTACTGTTCTTATTGGTTGCATAGAAATGCTTCTACATAGTACGTGCGAAAATGAATTGGAGAATTGCCCAATATATGACGAAAATGATTAAAAATTTCAAAACTGGAATCTCGATCTGTCAAATAGAATAAACGTTTACCTAAAACAAACGTGTTGCAACTTATAGAAATTGAATATGTGTTTGTTCCAATGAGGAAAATTTCGAAGAATATTTCTATATCTTTACAATGGTATATAAAAGTCTAAAAAGATACAAAAAGTTTGTAGAAAAATTGTATATATCTTGGTTAGATTTTCCGTTGGATATGGTAAAACAGAATATTCATTTTATTTCACATTTATATCGCATTAACATTTACGTAAGATAAGGAATACAAAGTGGCGCGTTTATGTAACATAACATTTCGCCTCTATATTGTTATCGATGTTTGTCAACGGATATAGCGTTCTTTAAGGGGATGCATAGAAGCATTTGTAATTCTATGCAACCGATAAGACGTAAAGAAAAAAAATCAATATTCTGTCGGTAAAATATAGTATCCCCTTAAGCATGCAATCAAATTGCATGGAAAAAAAATTAATGCGTTCTATAAATCACGTCAACTATATTAATTAATCAATTGCTAAATTAACTTAATACATAGTAAAATGCATATATACAAACATTATTTTAAACTGTTGAAGCAATTTTTTTTATCAGAAAAGTAATCAAAATTAAAAATTTTTCGAGATAAAAGGCAGATCATGACGTAACTTGAATGTAGCGTGTATAAAAAATATAGGCTGTAAATTATGGAACTATGTTTCATCTTACGTTTATATTTATATATATATATATACACACACGTTATATAAATATATATATAAATATAAACGTGAGATGAAACATAGTTCCATAATTTACAGCCTATATTTTTTATACACGCTACATTCAAGTTACGTCATGATATGCCTTCTATCTCAAAAAATTTTTAATTTTGATTACTTTTCTGATAAAAAAAATTGCTTCAACAGTTTAAAATAATGTTTGTATATATGCATTTTACTATGTATTAAGTTAATTTAGCAATTGATTAATTAATATAGTTGACGTGATTTATAGAACGCATTAATTTTTTTTCCATGCAATTTGATATATATATACATATATACATATATACATATATAACACGTGTGTATATATATGTATTTATTTATATATATATATACACACACACATATAAAACTAATTACTCCTATATCCAGGTAATTTGAGAAACACCAAGTACCGGGAACCGATACTACTTGTGAAAATAGTCTGATCTTGTTGGAATGTTACATGGTATGAATATGGAAAGAATAAGTGCAAAAGGTCTTTAGACGTTTGCGTGCGGATTATCATCGCGATGCTGTCGGTCTTTGCTAAACTTCCTTTAGAATGGCGATCGAGCGGATTCTCGTTTTCGACACAAAGCGGAATATATGTCACCGGCTGCGTTCAACCGTCTATCTCTCTCCTCGGTCGGATTCCCGGATGAATTTAATACAGCTGATATACGTTTGCACGTCCCGCGCGCGGCTCGAGGTATATTCTGCCTCACATCCGTTCACGCGATCGTTGGTAAATGGAGCGATCGTAAGAGCGCCGGTTGATTCGCCTCGGCGTGTCAAAATCGAATAGCACGATATGCGAGGTGAATCGCTAAGAAAGTAGATATCATCTCTCCATTATGTTTTGTACTTTCTGGAAATAAAGTATATTTGAAACTCGATGGGGAAGAGTGGGGAAGAGAGAGACATTAAAAAACAGGATTGCCAGACCCAGACAATCGGGAAAAGTGGAGGAAAAACTTGTTAGGAAAAATCTGGAAAGGTCAGGGAAAGATATAAAAAAAGAACCTGGAATTTTAAATTCGACTCGCAATTCCCTTAAATGCTCTCGATTGTATTCCTTTTCCCACATTACGACTTTCCTTGATGCCGATTGTTACCAAGTTCGAAAAGAAAGCTGCAACTTGTTTTGAGTTTTAACCATTTTAATGTTAACTAGAGAGGAAATTGCTTATTATCATCTGAAAGTATTATTTTAATGTGATGCGAAGTAATACCATTACGGATTTTGTGAGGGGAAACACGCACCTACACTTTTTGTTGATTATGTCACGTGTCGTTTTCGCCGTGTGGCGTTTATATGTTCATGTTATGTTCACTTTTAATTAAATAAGCGACTGATGATTTCTTACCGTTATACGCAATTAACTGTAACAAGATTCCTCATGGTCGAAGAGCCTGAAAGGTCGAAAGATTGTTAGAAATCTTAATAAGTGGCAAGAGTATATATCCTCGACCGACTTCAATCAATGCTATCCAATTCTTCTCGTTTTATCTTAGTAATATTCTTGATGATTTACAATTTCCGACGAAATCAGAGATAGAGAATTTTATTTGATGATTTTATATAGCTCATAAATAGCCTTGAAGAAATAGATTCAAATTGACTTCGCGTAACAAGTGTGAGCTAATGTTGACGACATACATTAGTCATAAGTGTTGGACAAATATTTATAAACGAAACCAAAACAAAAATACACGATATGGTCATACTGGCGGAAGTTGACATTTGCATGTAAGACCGACTTTACACATGTATACGTGTTATATAAATAAGTGAATAAGTATAAATTGTATAAATTTAATATTAGAAACAAGTTTCAACAAATAATAAATCTTTAGATCGCTCACACAGAGAGTGAACTTCGACTCAACATACGTGTGGTGATTAATTAATATTCCTTTATATACTTTTATGTACTTTTCATTTATTGAGTTTCTATACGTTTCGACGGATTTTTCCGACCAATAATTTCCTTCACCTCCCGTTTCTTTATATATTCCATTTGCGTTTATCAGTTTATAGCAATTTTTCACTTCTGGTGCGGAAAGAGTCGGTGGGCAAAAGAATGAACGGTAAATATTCCCTCGGCAGAAATTCCTTTCAGATTTATACGATAAATATTCCCCGGACTTAATCTGTGTTGTAAATATTGATCCTACCATGCGGGTGCAACTCGGGTTGCTGCTACGCAAGCGGCGGATTAAGAAACGATAAGATAACGCACTTTAACTCGATTAGTGCGCCAGTGATTAATCCTCGTCTATAGTTTAACCCGGGAATAGTCACCTTACTTTTTTTACGTAAACGACTACCACTTTAGACCCCAATTGAAAGCCGCTGTTATTAACAAAATATAGCCTATCATCAAATGCTCTATGATTGATTATTGTTTGGTTGACGTTATAGAGATATAGATTTGCTCGCTACTTTTTGAAAAAAAGTGAGAATCAGAAAAATTAGGAAACGGAATAAGCACATCAAGTGTCTTATTGTATTGCTAATGAATGAAGATATCAATTTAAAAACACTGTTTTGCTGCCTATTTGATAGGATATTTAAAAGTTCGTAATAAAGAATTCAAAAAGATTGGAATTATATAACATTCATTTTATAAAATTATAAGTAAATGCGATCATGCAGAGTTACTAGTGTTGATTCAGGATTGTAAAAATATGGGCATAGCTGTTCGGTTCACTGCTTGCCGTTCGAAGTGAAGCGAGAGCTTTATACACTATGGTGAGCCGGCCCGAGAAAAACGTAGGAAGTATAATAAGGTAGAAAAAAAGAAAATTCCGACGTGAATTTTATTTTCTGACCGCTGAGTTTTGAAATGAACACAGGTGATTATTCCCGGGCTGTTCATTATCATCTGCTTATTGTGCCCCACCTAGATTCCTTCACAGCGACATAAAGATACTCGTCGCGATCGCTGTGGTTTAATACACCATTTATTCATTCAGTTATCTACCGTTTACTTGCTCGTTCGTATTAAGTAACTTAGATAACTTAGATAGTCAAGCGTTTATCTCCGGAGAATGTGAAAGCTGATTTGAGAAAGCGGATCGACAAGCAGCAAAAAGATATTATTCGTTATCGATGACAAGAAATGTGGAAGAGAAAAAACAAACATAATTGGAAGAAAAGCAATGTGTTAATTACCGCACAGCGAACACTTGTCTCGAATAAGTATTCATTAAATTTCTATCGTGACTGTGACGGTTAATTATAATCATGAGTAAGAATCATCACGCGAGCTTGATATTGTTTCGTTGTGTGAGACCGTCGCTGGCGGTAGCCGTCGCCTGATCAAGACAGGAAGCTAAAAACGGTCTGCTCAAACGCCCCAATTAGCGTGCTTCTAATTAGCGTGCTGACATTAGGACCGACACGTGTCCCGACACGTTCAGACTCAGGTACCATCGTCGCGTATGCACGCGCGTACGTGTCTTTTTGCGCGATTGAGCTTGAGAAATAATGGAAAGACGCGCCGAATTCGACTAAGAAAGAGAGACATGAACACATCTCCGGATTAAATCAATAAAGATAGATTGGCGATCGCGCGGATACTGAGAAATAAAAGAGATTTTTCCTGAAAAATCCCTTATTTTAATCACGGACTTATCCGACAGCCCTTTTTACTATGTGATATTAGTTATCAACGGCAATTCATCGAGCAAAGATGGCTATTTGCATAAATCTATATATTCACGTGGTTATAAATTATTAATATTGTTTATAATGTATAATAATAGTAAATAATATTCACACAAATAAGTAAGCATAATAAATGTAATATAACTTTTATAACAACGTGAAAAGAGATGTAGATATGCAAATGCGCTCAGACTATTTTTACGTTCGATCAATTACAGATGCCACCGATGCCATATATCGTACGATAAAAAGTTGGACATTTATTCGCCTTATATATAATTCTGTGCAGCCTGTACGACGTAAACGTTGCACAAAGAAGTGAAAATTTTGCCGTTTTCGAGTATGGCATACCTTTTATTCATATAATCACGGAGTTCACTTCAAGTGTACCATTTGATGCACGATAACAGAATTACGCCGATATAATTTTTGTATTTTGCGATAACAGCTAAATAAAAAGCGAGAGGAATTCGATCGTTCGTGCATGCATGCGAAGCGCGTTTCATAGGGGAATAACATGACGCGTGATTCAACGATCGAATGCCATTTCGGGGCAATCGATTCGCCGGGATTAATTGAGATCGCTCTCGGTGAGTTGCCGGATAAAAAGCCGCGAGCATAATGCGCTTTGCGCCGAAGGAAATCGTACATATATTCGTACACACACACACACACACACACACATCTATATATGTGTATGCGCTATACCGTACCTGGTTTCCAAACCTTTATGTGGCGCGTTGTGACGTATACCACAGCACATCTAGAAAATTCCACAAAATTCGCTCGGCTGTGCAGCGATTCTCGCGAGATGCATTCATTCATGAGGAGATACGGCTGATGAATTATCGCTCAATTTGCAAATTCATATTGGACAAAAGTTTATGGAATTTACATAGTTAGCCACCTTTATGTGTACTTGTTATTAGAACATTGGATTCTGTTCGTGTAACAGCGCAGACACGTAAAAAAAACGCAACCGGACAATGTGTCACGAAAATTAATCGCCTCTGTTTTGTCAATTTCGCATCATGAAGCGAAAATACAAATTGTAGATCGCTATTAATTATTATAATTTGCAATTTTTAATTAACTCACTACGCACAGTTTGCGAATTCTCGCTCTCTAAATTCAAGTGGAAATACATATTACAATTAAAAATACTCTATTAGCTACGATTTCAGACAGTTTACATCAGAAGTTAAGCCAAGAAAACACTGTTTATTTTCCTTTGAGGTACCGTCAAATCATAAATTTGGAATGCACGTCATTTGGAAACGGACAAGATAAATTTTATTAACGCGTAAAAACCGGAAGCATAAGTGGATAATGTATTTGATTGGAAAGGGTAATCTCATCGAGGAATCGTTCGTCAAACGAAATTTAGGCAAGGTTAGGAGACGTTGAAAATCAGTTTTCCTAATCAACTTTAACCCGTATGTTTGACTCGTACCTTAATGACGTTTAATTAAAATAAATTATCAAGAGCAAGAATGTTGCGCATCAATTTATCGTATAGAGCGAGAGTTTATAAAGTTCAGACATTTCAAAATAAATATGAGATAAAATATTCTGAAATATCCGCAAAATTCTATAAATAAAGCTCGAAATGCGAATACGAAATTAAATGATTAAGTCGGTCGAATTAGTATCTAACTTACGTTACATACATACAGTGTGAGTTATTTAACTTTAGAAGCCTAAATAAATAAAGCAAAGTAGAAAGAAATATTCCGGACAAAAGTCCTAACGATAACTGAACATCTGTAGATTAATCATCTTTTTCGCCTTTTTCATACGGATCATCGAGCCTCGGTATTTCGTGGCAGCCATAAAGCAAAGCACACTCGAGCGCGAATATTTTTATAATTTCCTATCGTTTATTTTCTTTTGTTTAAAAAGAATTACAGCTTATAAATAAAATATGTATTATTAAGCGTACGAAGTTTGAATCGCTCGTATAGTTTTCACGAAAAAAATTCACAAAAATAGCTTATTTTCTAAGCCTCTACAAACGGTACTTAAATAATTCTTGAATAAATGACTATTTGTGTGTAGCATCATGGTAATAATCTGCTTTGTGTTATTTCTCAAGATTCTCTTTATCGATCATTTAAGTTCGATGGAATTTACAGGATCGGAAAAATTTCGAAACTTGGTTTGGTATACAAACTTCTCTCATATAAAACTATTATCTGCGGACGTATGCGTTGGCAATTTGGCTTCGCCAAAGACAGCCGTCGTGGCTGAAGGTGTGGGTCGTATCCTCGGACCTGCACTTTGGCAAATTGAAAAAGCCATAGCGACCGAATGCTCTTTTTTTCTCGGCGAAGACGGGTTGTAGATTCTCGAGAGGCGCACTACATCTCGACGGGAATGCTTTTTGCCGTGGTCGACCACATCGGCCACCACTCGACAGAGATGCTTCTTAAAATAGATTCCAGTGCTGACTAGAGATTAGTTCAGATACATTCGTGTATACACACACCATATACAGGGTGAGTTGGTTAAAATATTACAAATTTATATCTCGGAAACAAACATTTTAGAAAAAAATGTTTCATACAAAAGTGACTTCGAGGAGGGCATAAGATGGAGTCATTGGGTTGACCTTGGATAGTTGTTTGAAGATGAACATGAAGGTGTCATCTTCAGTTTCTTAAATGGAAATCCACATTTTCCATTACATATTATTGTATTACTTACTTTGAGAGCTTTTTAAAACATTATAATGAAATACTTATTCATTAAGTACTTTTCAAATTATAAGACTTGAAAGTTATTTGTTGCACTTTAAACCAGAGGTGATAGTCAGATAAGACTCTCCGGATTAGACATAGAGGGCACGCTTTTCCTGCCTTTTATTCGTATTGCTCCTTACACGAAAAGCCGTTCTGTCGGAAGAACACGTTTATCGTGAAGCGAGCACTGAGAATCACAATACTTGCACAAACAAGGTGAACCGGATACCACGCCTCTATATTTTCCTGTTCTGCTTTTTTTTACTTTTGTTTGTCACGTGCAATCGCAGGCTCGTGATGCCGAGAATTAGTACGCCACTGAGCGTCGCCGCATTCTAATCAACGCGATAGAATTCCCGACAATGTTTTCCTCCTATCGAACTGTATAACGGCCTGACAGACGGGCCACGATTGGTTGTACGGGAAAACGGCGTGGCGGAAATTGCATTACTTTCGATTATTGCCTGGGGAAACAAAACGCGAGTGCATGCTTCGATAAAATCGAGGCGCAAGGAAAAACAAAAATTACGGGAGTACGAGGGTGGTCCCTGAAGTACCCGACCCAACAAAGAAAACATAAAAATTTTGGAAAAAAATGTATTTATTTTTCAACATAATCTCCTTTCAGCTCTATACACTTTTCCCAACGATGTTCAATAAGTTCGATACCCTTTTTATAATAAGAACTGTCTTGCTCCTCAAAATAGCCATTAACTGCCGACATCACTTCTTCATCATTGGAAAATCTTTGACCACTGAGCTATTTTTTCAAGTTTGGGAACAGAAAATAATCCGAGGGGGCGTTTGTTGCTGTGAAACTTCGCTAAACACTCAATTGAAACATCTTCACGACACTGTTTTTGCTCGAGTGTGAGCAAACGCGGCACCCATCTTGCACACAGCTTTCTCATGTCCAAATTTTCAGATAATATGCGATGTACCGCACTTTTTGAAATGCCTACTATGTCTGCTAGTTCGCGCACTTTCAGTCGACGATCATCCAGTACCGCTTTGTGGATTTTCTTCACCATTTCTGGAGTCGTCATCTCATTTGGTCGACCATTGCGATGCTCGTCTTGGCAGCTCGTACGGCCTCGTTTAAACTCTGCTACCCAATATTTTACTGTTGTAAACGAAGGAGCAGACTCACCCAGAGTAGAATCCAGTTCAGCTTTTATATTGGTTGGGCTGAGGCCTTTCAAATAAAAGTATTGTATCACATAACGATGACCAATTTTCTCCATTTTCACAAATTCACTGAAAACGTTCACTATTGATGGCTGCCAAACAAATACTAAACAACGTGGCGTCTTCAAACTTGAAACATATGCTTTATAGATTGTGTACTTTCTAATACAGTGATATTTTTCAAACAACTACCGCCATCTCTAGGTCAGGTCGGGTACTTCAGGGACCACCCTCGTATAATGCACGATTTATAATTGACGACGGAATAAAATTTGCCAAGTGACCGGTCGACGGATAACGAAATTTGATTTCGGTTCGTTCCTACGATCATCCCCCGTCATTGAAGATCGAATAATTTTCTAAATCTGAGACATCAGATACAGGGTGTCTGCATGCGGATTTGATCAGACAAGTTCTTTCCTATTTTCCCAATAGTCACGAAGGAAGTAAATGAAGTATATCAGCTGAAGCATAAGAATGCCCAAGAAAATAGGTTACACTCTACGGTAGATACGGTATCGCGAATCTGTTGATAATGGCATTCCGGCAACGACGGCAGCTCGTGAAGCTTAACCGTGGTAGAGTCTCTAGAAGTAAGAGTTTGGACGATCTGGTCAGATGTTTTATTCGCTCCGGACTGCTCAAAATCGACGCTGCACAAATCGATGCTGTCATACTTCAATAATATCACTAATATATGAAAAGAACCAATCATTTAGCCAGTATATAATTTTTAACAAAATTCGAAGCATTATTAGAGCTATTCATCGGTGAAAAAAGTTACAATGTCACTTATCTACAATACTATATATATATATATATATAATAAGAATATGCTTTAAATTTATATATATATATATATATATATAAATTTATAACTGTATAACGGCCTTACGTTATTACGTCTTTAAATTTATATATATATATATATATATATATAAATTTAAAGCATATTCTTATTTGTTTATATCGTAAGAACACTTATCTACGCATTAGTGATGTTTCAACAGAAATCGCCAAGAAACCGAAATCATTTTGTTCGGTTTATTAAAAAGTTGAACTTAAGAAAGCATACTTCCGAAATTGACCTTCGGAAATGACTGCCCTCTTGGAAACGAAGTAGACGAACCATTCTTTTTTGACGGGTAGTGTTATACCGAGTGGATGGTAGTGAAAGAGAGATATTTGCATCCTTTGTTTCAGGGAAGGCGAGGGTGGCGGCGGTGGTGGCGGTGGCCGTTCCGTGACCGGCGCTGGGGGCGGTGGAGGAGGAGGCGGCGGTCGACGGGCGCCGAGCCTACGGCTGGTGAACGGAAGGGCGACCACGGGCGTGAGTTTGCACACCAGCAGTACCGAATCTGTACGTTCTCCCCATCATCATCTCGGTCAGCAGCAGACTGTCGGCAATAACAACTGCACGCAACAACACGCCGGTAATAACCCCGCCGCGAACAATCACCCGAGGCTCAACAAAGATGACAGCATTAAGATCAGCATCGAGAACACCAACACTTGTACAGATAGCCTTGTCACTGCTCTAGACGACGAGACTCTTCTCATCACTGATTTCCTGGGCGATACAGGTGAGGTGTATAGTTAAGTGCCAAGAGGCATTGTATCAATTTGCGCTTCTAGTTGGCCCGGAAAACAAATTAGCAGAACAAAACTGATTAATCGATTCTATGGAAAAAATTACGCAAAAAACATACTTTTCCTCGTAGCAAAAAATAAACATTATGGTTTATCGGAGGATGCTTTTTACGGTGGATAACGATTAAAATAAAAAGGAATGTACCGATATCAGTTAGCGCTGACCTCACATTTTCGTGTTACAGGCAACGAAATGAATTACAAGGGTAGCGGAAAGGTCCACTTCGGAGTGGACGATGTGTCTCTCTATGGGACCCCGAAAGAGGAGCCTGGTCCGGGCCTGCCGGGTCAGGAGGTCAAACAGAGCTTCCTGAAAAATCAGCTTCAGGCCTTGTTCCAACCGACGGACAACAAGCTTGCTATGAAGCTTTTCGGCAGCAAGAAGGCGCTCATGAAGGAACGGATCAGACAAAAAGCCGCAGGTCACTGGGTCATCCATCCTTGCTCCAGTTTTCGGTGAGTCCTTTGGTCATCGGTTGGTTTCATTCAACAAGTCGCATTAATATTTCGCGGAAAATACGTCGTATAGAAATATTCACGTTCATGCAGCCTTCTGTAAGATTTATATAGTAGCTTCCCTAAACAAGGCTTCTTCTTCAAAGTTGAAGCAGTGAATGGGTTCCAAAGGGACGTGCTCGATTTACTTGTTATTACGTCGATATCTCGATTGGATTCTCGAGTACGAATTTCGATGCTACAAATGATGAACTTTACCCGGTTTCTAGTTTTATGACCTTTTCGAAGGCGTCTGGCGGAGCAGACGGTCATTTGCTAATACTCGGGAGCACGGGATTCGTCCTTGAACCATATTTTACTGTCGCGTTTCAATTTCCCATTGTGCCCGGCGCCCTTGATCGCAAAGACTTTTTCGTCGATGCGGAGGGGAAAGTTAAACGGTTGAAGCGCGAACGGTGCCTCATTGGGGTATCAAATGGCTGATATTAACCGTGCATGGCACGTCGGCGCGCTGTTCTGTTAGTACGCGAAACACTATACCCGACTACGACGGCGTTTGTCGTTTCAATTGGTTGAAATTGCCCCGGCGCTTCCGCTCGGAATCTTGGCTAATTACCGCGCGCAGCGTGCCGCGGAAAACATCGGTTAACCGCGATATCTTTTACGGTCCTGCGACTCTAGGTCGAAGGAATTGTGCGAAACTTCTGTCCACGTTTATACATTTTCCCCTCGAAACTTTCTGCATACTTTGATAATCAGTTGCGACGAAGGATATTGTCGACGGAATTTCCGGAATATAACTTGATGGATGAGGCTTGGTCATAAAAATATGTCTCCTTCATATACATACGTGCGCGCGAATTCCTGTTAACGCGAGACGTCATAAAATCGTAGCCGCAAGCTATTCGACTTTCCTCTTTCTTGCATCGTTTAATTGTACAAAAAGTCATAAATATGAAATCAGAAAACGTTCTTTTTCTGCTTGATTTATCAACGTTATAGCGGTCGAATGATTTATCAAGTGTACCACACTGAGCGTTCCCATTTTTTAAAAAAAGAAGAAATTTATATTTTATCACATGCGAGCCATCTCTCGCGAAACTTTCGATCTCCGTGCTATCATTTCAAAGTAAATTTTTTACCGAATAAAGGACATTGTCCGTTTTGAAGATGAGCAGAAAACATTGAAGGAAGTATAATATTTTCTAAATTTGTGAAATCTCACTCGGAAAGTAAAGTCAATCGACTGATCTCGTATTTTTCCATTCTGAGTCGTCAAGTAAATATTTTTACTCAAAATTCAAGAGTGAATTTCATGTATTGCAATTCTATGCCATAAGGCAAATTTGATCATTTCCAGTCATTTTTGTACATCATGACTGTTGCTTTAGAGCATCACTACTGATTATTAAACAGTCAAGATGTACAAATATTCGGATACAATGCGTTTGATTTTTGATTGATCACTATATTTAGGAAATAGTACTGCATTGATCGAATTTTCTGTTCTCCATCGTCACAGGCGAGGCATATTCACTCCAATTAGTTAGAATATTCGCTCATATGGAAAATTCATTCTGAGTTTGAATGAAATATTCACTCTTACAATTTCGAGAGTTTTTGGTTCGAGTTAAATGAGATTCTCAAGACTCCAAGAAGAAAATAATCGAGTAAAATGCTTTTGCGTGGCGATTAGTGTAAATGCTTAAAATCACTGTCGGACAGAGTGCCCGCCATTCGGTACAAAAGAGCGAAAGTAGTAGCTTGAATTGTGTGTCTGAAATACACACTTAAAACGTTGTAGCTCATCGCGACGACGCAATTTGCCCTACTGATGTAAAAAGAAGGAAAAGGAACGTTATACTTGCCAGAGAAATATAATTCAACGAATATTCAACGATTAATGTTATCCAAACAATTGTGGCGTTGTTATTGTACGATATTGCACGATATTGCGTCTTCGAATTGCTACGTAGTCGTTTATTCTCGTCTATAATTTTTATTAAGAACAGCTCGTCGAGGATAATTAGCGATTAAAACTACATTCCAAACGACTGACTTCAGTATTATCGCGCACCTTGCCTGTTCGCTGATGAGAACTTGCGATATCGTCAAGTCACGAACTCACCGATTGATATCGGGCCGATTGATCTGTCAGTGCGAGCAAAATTGCATCAAAGCACTTTGGAATGCTTAATTAATCCTATGACGCTAGTTGTCCTAGAGAAATATATATAACACTAAACTGGCCGTCTCTTCTTGATCGATTCTTGATCATTGTTCGACTTATAACTTTGATATGCGAAAACAGGTATAGAAAATATCTTGGAATTAGCGATGGGCAAACGTTTATTTTACGAATATTTTTTACGTATCCTTTAGATACGAGGATATTTTGAAAACTTTGATAATGGAGGGTATATAAAAATGACCAAAATTTGCCCCGAGCCGAAACCAAGTAAACTAATTCCACAATGTTTTTTGGTGTACGTGAAAGAGAAAAATAACATATATATAATGCTGCGAAAATTGCTGAATAAAATATATATACTGATTACATGCGTGATATTGTGTTTCAGTTTTCTTTATTTCTACATGATCAGACGTTTCCCAAGTACTACTGTGTAAGGCACCTCGGTTGGTTAGCGATAAAATGTTATTGGCACCTGCAATTCTTTACTCGTCAAGATGTCCATAAAAATGAAATATCTTCAGTGCGTCTTCTCCAGTGCGTCAGTTACACTGATATTTTTTTTCTACTATTTGTCGCACTTATGAAAATATACATTCGTTCAAGCGAGCCGCATAAATTCATACCACGGTGTACTATGAAAATCGGAGTCTCCCCAAACCGTTGGCTTCTCGTCCGTTCCGCTGTGCGTTATAACTGCGCTATTCGGGGGATGTCGTGTAATACAATACTGCACATCGTATGTCTCTGCGGAAAAAGCTAATACAACGTATTGAATAATACAGAAATGTTACCATTTGTCG
The DNA here is from genome assembly GCF_001313825.1 of Dinoponera quadriceps. Taxonomy (NCBI): domain Eukaryota; kingdom Metazoa; phylum Arthropoda; class Insecta; order Hymenoptera; family Formicidae; genus Dinoponera; species Dinoponera quadriceps. Next base: position 416,902 of record NW_014555832.1, read on the forward strand.
CGCGCTTCATCGAAACATTCGTCTTAGTAATGGATGTAGCACACCCGGTCGACTTATAGAATTTCTATTTGGAAGGTCACACAAACAATTATTACGTTATATTTATATTATATATTAATATTTCTTGCAATATATGTATGTATATCTATACACACACGGGGTTTAATTTCAATCTCTATTTGCTTTAATTGCCTTAATGTCTTTGATTTACTCACCACTTTCTGTCGTTTAGTTCTATAGCGCTACTAAACTTCTTAAAGCCAATAAAGCATTTGTACGCCAATCTTAATTTTTTTACTTTATTATCGCGATTAAAGTTCACACATCAATTGGAATAAAATGTTGTAATTTAATAAGATCGCCTTAAAGGACAATTTTTTGTCCGAATAAAATTGAGAAGTACGCTTTTCTGAATATACATAATTATATTAATTGAATGTTTAAGATATAAAAATGAGAAAATATTACAACTCTTTTATTTAAAATATATATTCATTTTCTTCCGCTTGTTTATAACATAGTTGTTGAAGAACATCTGACAAAGTTTTCACAAATAGAATATACGTTTTTTCACAAATAACATTATATATAAATCCGCGCTTCGACGATTACATACGGTTGCACATGTTGGTATTCAGCAGGAAATACACTATTTCATGGACTACGAACACAACTTCATTTAGGATGGATCGGTAATATTGGGTTGGCAAATAAGTTCGTTCGGTTTTTTAATCGGAGTAGGTTTACTCGTTCTGCTCTCTTTTTCTCAGCGCTATCGCACAACGCGCTTGCGCAGCTGAAAAGCGACGTTCCACCTAACCTATTCGTAAACATACGCCGGTTAAATACCAGAGTTGAGCGTACTGCACGGTTGCAAATATGGAAGAAAAGAACGTCCATTTTCGCCATATTTTTAATTTCCTTATTCACCGGCACCCTCTGATTATCATTTGTTCCGGTCGCTGCAAAATTTTCTGAATGGGAAAAACTTTGCTAATAATGAAGCTGTTAAAACGCAACTGGATCAGTTTTTTGCCGGTAAACCTCAGACGTTTTATGAATGTGGGATTATGAAATTGGTAAAAAGATGGCAAGAAGTCATAGAAAAGAATGGTCAATACATTATTGATTAGTATATATTTTGTATATTAAATAAATTGTATTTTATACCAGTCAAAAAAACCGAACGAACTTATTTGCCAACCCAATATTATATCGACGGAATCATTACCATATCAACAGACGAAATTGGAGAAAGTATATTATTATATACACTGAGCCTTAAAGGATTAAAAACGTATTTTAGTTCATTAAGAAGCAAAATTCTTCGATAAAGTCTGAAATTATATTGTTTTATTGTTGCAAACTATTAAAAATTATTAAAGAAAGAGAAAATGAATGATAACGTACACAATGACAGTATTTATAACTCTAAGCTTATATTTGTGCTGCAGACTTTATTCTAGATTGCAAAAATATACTATCATAATTTGAAAAACATTTCCATGCACACGTTCATATGATCTTTCATCAACACTCTTGTGAAACATTCTTCAAGTTTGACTGCTTGCTTCAAACTTGACTTGTATACGCATACGTTCGAGCTGATTACATATCACATGTACGCGGCGTGGTTCGCGCATTCCCTCGGGTCAATTAAGATGTCTCGTGGTTATTCCATCATTCCCGAGGCAGGGGCAATAAACGTTGTGCAATTCAACATGGACGTTCGTTCATCTATTTTCGTTACTCCTCACGAGAGAGAGAGAGAGAGAGAGAGAGAGAGAGAGAGAGAGAGAGAGAGCGTCGCTAAAAGGCAGCCGTAGTCCTCAATTAATACGTCTATTTGTCGTTGCCTATCGAAGAAGGCACCAATTAATCTCGGCGGCGAATAGAGCGCACGATTTTTGCATCGACCGATTCTGATTGAACCAGCCGATTCATTTCTTGCGTCATGACAATTTTTTTCTTTCGGAATTCTCTAACTTTTATGTTTGACTTAAAAGTTTTGGCAACCGTTTTAATGTAAAGAAGTTAATTAGAGGTCAAATAATTTTTATTAAATAAATCTTAATAAATTTTAATTAAAATTACTTCAACGAATGATATTATAATAAATGTTACAATAAAAAAATAATAAATACATTAATAGTACTTTCCAAGATATTTTACAATTTATCCTGATTTTTCTCACTATATGATATGAAAAGTACTCACTTTTTAATAATCTCATTTTAAGATTGTTACGTAGAATGACGGCCGGAATCGATTACTATAAAGATATAAAGGATTTAAAAAATAATTCGTTGCATTTCCCAAATGCACTAATGTGCAATATTAATATCATTAAACGATTTCTCATATTTTATTTACGTACAAGAGTATTAAAGCGAAGTTATCGAATATTTTAGGAGATATTTCACGTATTGTAAAGAATTAAGATAAATTGTAAATATTTTGGAAAATATTTATAAATATATTGTATTCATATTATCGACGATCTTAATACTTTTATACACAAGGTGACAAAGAGAATCGATATATGCTACAAAAACTACATAATTCGGCTTAGAATCATAATGACCTTAATATGACCTTGATACGTTTATCCAAGAAATGTCCTTATATTTTTCCCCTTTTGAACCAAACAACTTTTAAATATTTTTTGCTATGATGCGTACTTTCAGAGAAAACAGTTTTGTAACACTTTGAGTGACCTACTCTGTATGTAGGATGTATATGTAGGATGTTGATCCCCAATTTCATAAACTTACAACGTATTAATTATTTATTTTTTCTTTTTTATTTCAGATTCTACTGGGACCTCTGCATGCTCCTCCTATTGGTAGCTAATCTGATAATTCTGCCAGTCGCCATTAGTTTTTTCAATGACGACCTAAGCACTAGATGGATAGCTTTCAACTGCCTTTCGGACACGATATTTCTTGTAGACATCGTCGTCAACTTCAGGACGGGTAAGCGACTTATGCGACTGATTTGCTACGGAACTCGTGTCACTTTCCTAAATGCCAAACGCAATGTTATATGTACACGGAAAAAACAGTCTGGTTGGTCGACGTAGCGAAATCGGGTAGCGCCAACCAGATTTAAATTAATAAAATATGGAATAACTAATTAATGTGTGATTGCTGCAATCATAGTGTGCAATTCGACGTGTTGGCGCCGCGTCTCTTGAGGATTTGTATCCGACGTTTCGTGAGCAATCTGAAATTATTTGTACCTAAATAACATGATCGGGCTAGTTTTTAGTCCATCGTCCCTGTCACCGGGATATTTGTGGATCTCTATGGATTTTCTATACTTTCTAGGAAAATATGCGCTGGCCAGAGCTATTGTTTGGCCGAATAGGATCTTGTTTCCATATGGTATTCCGTTAACACTGTTTGCGTCATATGCTGGAGTTTAACTGCCGATTGATATTCTCTTATACGTGTGCTGACACCACCCTACCGGTTTCATTTATGTAAACCTTGTTAGTATAGGATTTTGTAAATTTCTTGTGTGTTTGGGGGGTAATTTGTTTGCTGCTATGAAATACTCAGGTTGCATTTAGAAACACTCTTTGATGTGCTTTTGTAACTTTAGTCATTGAAAGTATAACCTAATACAGCCTGAAAGAAACGACAAAAGTAACGGTTATATTAGTTAGCGTTGCTCAAAAATGTAACTTCGTTACTATTATCACCGAAAGAAACGTCGTCACCAAGTTATTACTGGAGAAAAATAACTTTTCAATCCTGGATACTTCTAACTCTTCAACATGTCCTGGGGATTAATTCGAAATGTGTTTGAGTCGGTCTCGCGAAAATGAGCTGTGGCCGGTGAGAATCATCGTACTATATCGTGCGATGGTCACGAATTTTTTTATTCATTATTCTCTCTGTTCGCGCGAACGATAATTTCTCAAATAATTGCTCCCTTTCTCATTTTCTTTAAAATTGATTTATCAATTATACCGGTCGGAATGCTCCTCCCAAATTGTTCACGTTATTATCAATAATATGTCCCGCGCGTTATGCACGTATAATGGACGTATCGATGCGTACGTTGCTACGTGACAAAATGTCGAGTTGCCAAAGCGTAAGGCAATAAAATTTATGTTTTTCTTGCGATGTAAATTTCGGAGAATCATTGACACAGCGTGAATGTTGCTGTCTTTCGTTACAGGTATAATGCAGCAAGATAATGCCGAACAAGTGATACTGGATCCGAAGTTAATCGCAAAACACTACCTAAGGACTTGGTTCTTTCTCGACCTCATCTCCTCCATACCGTTAGACTACATTTTCCTTATATTTAATCAAGTAAGTACACATCCTATATTGTATAGCTTTTTAATGCGACCTTACGCGCTACTGTATCTTATTTAGTAAGTTACACAATCTTACTAAGTTTCTGAACGAGAAAGAGAACACCATATTTGGAACAAAATCATATTTATTTTTCAATATAATTTCCTTTGAGATTGATGTATTTAGTTCAAAAAATATTTCAAGACTTTTCATTTTTTCGAGTAAAGTAAGATTTGTCTAAACTCTCGAAATATCCATCTGCGCAATATTTCGATTTTTTCCATTACGATTCCGAAGAAGTTGTTTATTTTGGTTGACTGTCATAGCTTTACTATATACGCCATTTGTTTGAAAATTTTACGATAGTCGATAGTACGATAGTTACGATAGATTTGAAAGACAGTTTTTTCATGGCAATGGCATGTGCTTATAGCTTTTGAAACTTTCTGATCTACTCTCGTATATCTCGGGGAAATTCGTTGAAACAACTCTTTAGTTACTAGCCGAACATCGAGTTAACATATTTACGTGGTGAGTTCTGGTAATTGGTCTGAATTTTTTTTAAGGAAAATGCAAAAAAGTGTGTGAAAAAAATTTCATGTCGCCATCGTCTCTTGACAAAAGAAAACACGGTCATAAGGAAGAATTTATTAAACATATTTCCCATTCCTCCGTTTTCTTCTCTCTGTATTTAAAAGAGCTATACTATACTATCGCATTGTACGATCAAGTTTATTGTAGAAGTTTATTGGATGCATCGTAAAGCATATTTCTTGACGGGATAAATGCGTTTAATTTTATAGTGGTAAGGAGGTAAATTCGAGATGACACGAAATAATAGAAAGCGTAACAAAATTTTTAAATATGCTTCAAATTTTTTTGTTTATTTTATCCTTGATGCAACGTTTATAGGAACGTAAAATTTGAGATCTTAAAATAGAAAAAAAGATTCATAATGTGTGCGAAAGATTAGAAAAAAATTAGAAGAACTTGAAAAATATGATCAATCAAATAAACATAGAACATTTGCAAATAAAAATGTAAAAATACAATCGAAAAAGAAGTTGCAAATTCAGATAAATAACAAAAGTTTAAATAACAAAGAACATTGTCGAATGTGGAACTTATGGTTTTCATTTTGTCAAAATTATCTCAAATTAATATTTGCGCTCGTTCGTGTACTCATTCTTACGATCGCTTATGAAAGAAGAAATGAAAAGTAAATGTTAAATATACACTGCAACGACGAATGGTAATAATGAGAGGAAATATTTGCAGTTTCAGGATTTCAGCGAATCTTTCCAGATCCTACACGCTGGACGTGCTCTCAGGATTCTTAGGCTTGCAAAACTGTTGTCACTCGTTAGATTACTACGCTTGTCAAGACTGGTGCGGTATGTCTCGCAATGGGAAGAAGTCTATGTGAGTGTTCCGCTACTTAGTATGTACAGCGCTGTTCTCATTTTATATATATATATATATATATATNTGTAATCCACGTACAAAGTTGAGACGAGGCGTTTGGTGACCTTTAATGATTCAAGAAGCTGACGAGCGATTTTCCTCCCACGAAACGTTACTTTACCTGCTAACAACGAGGTTCAATGAGCGTTAATTAATGTCGATTGTCAGTTTTTTTTGGATCTATCAATTGCAGAGACCGCCTTCGCCGCATTTACGTGGGGTATTAAATAATTACGTCTTTGCCCGCTTTACGGCCACAGTAGAGAGAATTTGAGGTAAAGGGAACGATTCAGCAGTCTGCTTGTATATTTTGTCTTTAACGTATAAATTATACTACTTGGAAGCAGGTCATTCGTTGAGTTACAAGCTTAATAGGTTCTCGCGTCAGTGGTGGATTTTGTTCCGCAGGTATCCTCAATCATAAAATATTCTTCGAATTGACGTTCTCAAACGAAAATATCATTCTCTCTATATGCTTCTATGAAGTTTTCTTTTGTTCATTGCAAGAATTTCATCGATAAATATACAAAAGAAAAAAAAACGCACGAATATATGTGTAAATATGTATATACAGAAGGTTCACCGTAAAGTGATTTTTAAATTATTTACAATAATTTGACAGATAATATAGCTATAGACGAAATTAAACGGTTTTTAAAAGAGACACTAAGTTACAATAATAAACATTTCTAAAGCATTATTTCCCCTTAAAGTAGTTAAGTCACTTTGCTATTTTTAATAAGATTGTATTACCTTTCTACTTGCTCGTTCAAAAATTTTTAACGTAACAGTTTTCAAGCAGAAATTTGCTCGATCACGCTTGTATTAGATAAATTGTGCATGTAACTTTACGTTTTTGATCAATCGATTTTTTTCGAATTCAGCGCAAATTGTTTGGCCAACGTTGGCAGACGGTTAGCCAATTAATTTGTACTACTCAGGGCATAGAAATATTGAGATTAAATAAATGAAAAATGAGTAATTTTCGAGATTATATCGAAATGTTAATGATTTGAACGTACTTTTTTCACCTCTAAGATTATTTTAAGAAAGAAAGAATGTTTGGAGTTTTTACTATCGTATGTTGTTTGAAAAAACTGATCAATTTCATCTGGAACTCTGCTCAATGATTATAAATCCTTGAAAATTCGTTACGATGAATACATGTATATATACAGATTTATACATATATTTTCTAGGTATGTAAGTAGCGAAAGTAGGATACATTTTTTGACAAAATTATTTTTTCAGCTTTGTTGCAAAAATCTCAGTCCACCACTGCGGGGAATCTTTCCGAATCAAGCTCTCCGATTATTATATTATGTTCCGTTTATGCTCTTATTGAACATTTAATAAATGTCTCTATAGCTCTACTCGACATACTCGGTGCCAAATTCCGAAGCTGCCATTTTACGACAAAGTCTATAATACTTTCGCTCCCGTTTTTATCTCTCGCATAACCTCTTCATCGCGAATTAAATTCAGCTATTGCTGCCTTACTCCCATCGAGTTTCGCGAGGAATCTGAACGGTCGTGACAAAAATTTTTCGTCATATAATAAGCAAGATAACGTGACGGAACGGAAATAGAGGGAAAAGTAACTTACACACACGCGCGCACACATACGCGCACGCACGCACGCACGCACACACACTAGCGCGCGCACGCACACATACATACACACATGCGCGCGCATACACACACACGATATATACATAAATAAATAATTACTGTGCTAAAGATGATTATAAAGAAACTTTCATGATACAAGTATTCACCTCGTCGTCTCGACGCACCGATAATCGTTCGTTATTACTCATATTTTATTTTTTGATTTTCGTTTTAAACCACATGTCGACTTTACGCACGTTGTAAACTTACAACGATCCATCGGCGGGTAAGTAATAACTGTTTTCTCAAACGAATGTACATAACAATCGATAATCGTAACGACACGTAAGTGTATTTTACTCAGTCCTATCGATCGGAGAGTTATTTCGAAGGAAACGAAAAAGATGTGAACAAAACGTGTGAGATATTAAACATTCGAAGAAGATCGTGTCCTCGAAACGAATTCCTTCAGAATTGCTCCGTGTCACTTGTTGCATCTCTTTATATTTTTTCTTTATACGAATATTTTCGAATATCGCATCGCATATTAGAGAAGAATTGCGAGAAAGCAGATCTGATGACGACGGAAGTACGGTTTTCGCGCGCACGATACATATCTCTTGCTAGATTTGTTAATGTACGGCGAATAAATCACGAGTACATTAATCGTTTGCGCGAGTAATTTTGGCTTGAGAAATTGTTGTCACCTTCCGGTGCTTCGCGACACATGGGCGATTGCAACGTTCTGCGAGATAACGTGGAATTTATGTCATCACTAGAACCGTTTTTGCGGCGAAGCGAAGAGACCAACGAATCAATCAGACTTTTCATCCAATCGAGAGAGGAGCAATCTTTCGCATTGAAATTTTGTTACGCTTGCTTTGAAACATACTATTGCCTCCCTCTGCTTTCTCCCTCTCTGTTCTGTTCTGTTATATAAACCAAATACTTCGAGAATGTGTGTATGGAGGAAAGCTTCATTCCGAGCACAGTATACACAGGCTGTTTCTTAAGAATTGTCTGATATTTTAGAAGATAAGTTTTGAAGTCACTTCATAACAAAAAGTTCATATGAGCATATGGTATTTGTTTGTGAGGGAAGGAGACAGAGACATTGTGTAAAAATTCGATAAAATTATCGTTTTCTCTCAATATCTCACAAAAATCTGTCGTCTTTATCGAAATCTGCCAAACGTACCTTTCTTGTAAGTCATTAATGAAATAATAATAATCTGCAAAGTATTTGATTTCGTCCATTGTCGTTTGAGCAGCAATATAACCATCCAAGTCCTATTTTTACGCCATTGATTTTTTACGGCGATTAAAGAAAAGGCACTCTGCTTATTTTTACTGGCCCGAGATTGAAAAAGAAAACTCTTTTTGTTTAAGGAAAACGATAATCTTGAGGATTTTTTTTGAAAAATGAAGAATAATGATCATTTTATAGAATTTCTTCAACATCCTTCATCTCTAAAACGAGGCTTTTGAGACGACATGTTCATGTGAACTTTTTTTTTATAAAATTCTTTATAAAATCTCAAAAGTAATCTCCTGAAATATTGAACGATACTTAAGGAACGTATATTAATTATACGTGCGGATATTATTAATAATATTATTATTATTATTATTATTATTATTATTATTATTATCGGTATTGCTCGAACATATTATGATTTCTGTCCATGTAGAAGAACGGAAAGGATTGATGCCGAGACGCAGGATAATAATGATAGTCAAATACGACTTTCGAAAATCGTTATTTTTCAAATATTTCGATTCCTTTTCCTCGTCGAATTCATCGTAGACGATTCTCATCGTAGATAAAGCTTCATTTAGTTTAAGGTGGGACTTCTTCTTTTTTAAATCAACAGATTGCCCCAATCGACGTACCATCTTCGAGTCTCGATAAAGGGAAATTGATGAGACAATAGCGGTGATTTTAAAAATGCAAACAACGAGGAAAATAATAACGCGTATTTATTTTTTTTCTCCTTTTTATTGGCCGCATGTTATACAATTCCATATTCTCGCAATACCTCTGCAATCCCTAGTAGCACTATTCATTGGTGATGCATTGGTCCAATATTGATTATATTGGCATTTATTGGGAGTATATTGGATGAATGATTATTGGGTGAACAGATTAATCCATTATCATGTTCTGCTAGCAAATCCTATTATATTTCTGCTAGCAGGCTGTCGACAAAATTTATAGCAGATATTGTAAAATCTGCTTTTGTAGATTTGGCTGTTTTTACATTCATCCAATGTACCCCCCATTGAATGTTAATATAATCAATATTAGACCAATGTATCGACAATGAATTGACAATGCTACTAGGGATGCAATTTGTAAGGTTATGACGTTGTAGCAATATAGCTTAAAGATTCTGTGCTATACGAAATCTCGCGAGGAGTTCGTCGTGTCGTTGAAAAATATTTACTCAATCCTTATAAGTGATCGCGAATGAGCGAAACAATGATGATCTTTCCTATTTTCCTGTGTACGTAACAAATGTTTTGCCACATGCCATTGCGCATATTGATGCGTGCGCGCGCACACACGAACACGATACACGAAAAAGAAAAAAAAAGATAGAAAGAAATACATACCTACGTTAAAGCGCGTATATATTTATATATATGTAATATATATAATACATACATAAGTTCTTCGCATTTTTCTCTCCCTCGATATAAACATAAAAAGAAAACGATATGTAGGATGTCCAGTAAATCGTAACAAAGTCAACGAGGAAACGATTTATCGTGAATAAATGAGTCGAGAATACGGGTTTAATGTTTTTTTTATCACAAGACATTTCGTTCTAGAGAATATCAATTTTAAAAATCGATAAATTAGTAATACTTTTATACTTTTCTTACGTCTCCTTGATCTTCAACAAATTCGTGTTCTTTCGTCGAATTAGTCTGGACGGTCGTTAACAACATATGCTGTCGAAAAGAGAGAAAAAAAAGGATGTCGTATAATATGGTACATATAATTTCGATGCTTCAGATCATGATACTTCTTATACGTCAATAGCTGCCGTCATGACGACGGCAAATCTCAGTTAAATAACATGTAACCAAATTAAGTTAACAAAATTTTCCGAATATCAACATCTATACTTAAAAAGAACTCGAAGATATTACGAAATGCTACGTTGTCAGGTGCAATTTCTTCGGAAGCGAAGTCTTACGAACTCCGCCGACGAGTCCGCGTTTTCGCTTCATTCTTCTTTACGATGAATCGTCTTATCGCCGATTTTACTACGATTTACCGGACAGTCTGTGTACAAATGGACTACTAGGCGTACTGCGAGAACACGTTTCCGAATGGGTTTGCAGATCCCCCTTTATCAACAGCCGGAGAGGCACTACGAGCGTCGGGCGACACCGCCCCAACCAGACCGAACCAGCAAGGTGTGCCTGCCTAGTAACCCTGAAACCAAGGCCAATTGCCCTTTCTTGATTCAAGCGTTCGTTAATTCAAAACTCAGTGTTTTTACGTATAAATATATCTATATACGTTAGATTATTTATATTACTACTGTCGTTTCTTTCGTTGTCACTTGTCAACGATTACAATTATTCCGATTACCATTGTCGTTTACATTGATCATATTCTCGTTTTTGTTGAATTATTTAGAGAAAGTGTATAGTATTGTCGTGCAACTTATTACAATTTTCGGTACGAGGAGATTTATATTTTTTTTTGTAACACATAACACACCCGACACATTTAGACCCAGTTTGTGAGACACAGCAGAGCCGATCAAGAGCTTTCACCGTGCAAAAGAGGAGTTTATTAACGATCGTTGATCGAGGAAAAAATGCAGTATAACATAGGGGATTAGTTTTATTTCTTTCTTTCTTCACTGAATATTATAGGTAAAGCGGGAATTTATAGAGTAATCCAACCTTTCTCGAATCGCATGTTATGACTTTGCTTACAAATATCATCGCTTATTAGAATGTCGAGACATTGCTGGGTCGAAATCGCATCAGGAATTTGCATTGGAAAGAAATATTTGCAACGCTTGTTTGAAAAAGTACTGTCGTAAATAATCCAACAAGATCCGTTGGGGCAGAACAATAATTTGAACAGCGAGTACAGATGAAAATCAATGTAAGATTGAAATCATTGCACTTTGGCATAATGTGCGAAATATTAACGGTGACCGAAATTTTGGGGGAAAAAAGCTGACTACCACGTAGAATCTTTTTGTAAAACAAGCTCTTGATCAGTCTTGCCGTTAGCCCCGTAGTCCTGGTGATGCGACATGTGACTTGGATCACAGATTAGAGGATGCAATATTAGCAGAGACGATTCTATTATGTATCGATCAGTGGAGAGAATGATGCTTGCCTATTTATACAAACACACACACACACACGCATACACTCATATATATCTACATATATTTATGTGTGTGTATGTATATATGTATATATACATACATAGATGTACATATAAATATCTATATACATACATAAATATACTAATAAACCCACCAAGATTTGTTCACCAAGATTTGTCTCCTCTAATTTGGACGAGGTTGGTACATGTATTGCAGTATTATCCTCCGACGAATCAACGATAAAGTTATTAAACGCATCTCTCAAATATTTACAAGAAAAATGCGTTTAAAGTTTTCCGTGATTCTTATGCATCGATTTACAACGACAGTTGTCAACTAGCAGTCATAATTGTGAGCATAAGGGGACAGATTAGGAGGATGAGATGCTATATATCTTCGAGTTTTGTTTTATCTTTCATTTTATTACCTGCATTCGCATAGATGTGCAACATATTTTTAAAAATAAAATTTTTATTTTGCGATATATATATGAATAAATGTGTCGCAAAGTAAACATTTTTTATTAAAAATATTTTGCACATCTATGCGAACGCAGGTAATGAAATGATAGAAATAGCAAGACTCATCTCTGCAAGCATCTCATGTTCCTAATCGGTTACCTTATGTTCTCGGCTACCGTTATTAGCTGATAACAGTTGTTGTAAATCTATATATGAGGATCAACTCTAAATTAAAAACTTTAAATATATTTTTTTCGCGAATGCTTGCATCTAGCCACTTTACAATTGATTTCGTGGGGGAATAGTACTACTATATACATCAACTTGGTCCAAATCGGATAAATCCTGGGTATCCCCTAAGTGTCCTATAATATGCGGAAATCATTTAAAGTATTGATTCAAATTTGAAAAGAATGTAAGTAGTAAACATATTTCCAATTTAACCTTATTTTGTGCCATATGGTTTTATATTTTAGTAACTAGCGTCTCTCCTTCCCTTCCCCCTTCTCTTTTCCATCTCTTTTCTCTCTCCTCCCCGCTCTCCCCCTTTCCCTCTCTCTCTCTCTCTCTCTTTCTTTCTCATTTCTCTGTTTACCTTCCTAACAGGAGTTCAAAATGACCACCTTGCTCTCTAAGTAAGCCTGTAGACCTCTGGTCATCGTTTTCCTTATTCTTTTAACATATCCAGATATTCTTTAAATTTCCTCGAAACCTTAGTAAATCGACGGAATATTTCCTGACAATACGTGTTGTTTAGACGACAGATTTGAGATAAGTTCAGAAATAAAAATTAATGGTTTTAAGCTTAAACAATAGTTAACAAAGTTATACATGTTATATTTAGTATTATTTCCAAATAGGCAAGTCAAATCTGTTAGATTACGTTAACTTACTCAAAATATTACTACAACACCAAACGTTTTATAATTCGGGTACAAATCCGGGAAATCGGACATATGTTTATGTAAACTATTTATATCTTTTTTTTTTTTACGTAACGATTCTTGTTATAATCTCTCTCCACTCTTCCATCCACATATTACGGGACATTCTATATATATATNATACATATACACAAAGAAATACACACAATCTAATGATGATGTTTTCACTAACTATTACTCGTTGAAATTCATGTTTCACCGAATAGCTGACTCCTCGCCAAAGTTCTTGGGAACGGTTTTTGGTATGAGATGCTATCTTGTTTCTGTCGGGTTTTGTTGGAAAGTTCCGTTCTGCTAGGTATTATTAACGTGAGTTTGGATGCCAGAATAGTCATTATGTACTGATCGTGTCGAATACTGGCTCGCGATCGTTCGATTGTTTGGTCGCGTAATCGTAGGAAGAACACGATCGTTGCATGCATCTATCGCATAAGATAGAGAAATGGCACTCACGAATTTCTGAACTCTCAATCATCACTTGCCCCATAAGCTGCATCGTCTGCGTCTTCATTGGTCTGATAAGACATAGATAAGCATGTACGTTACCGTGAATTAATAGCGATTATCGACGTTCTTCCCGTAACAGTTTACGGCGGTTTGCATAATCTAGATACGTGTGCATGTATGTAACTGTACTGATAGTATATACATATATGTATATATGTATATATTATATATATAATAAGATCGCACACCATTTCTTGACAATGGTAGCGCATGAGGTTGCAGTGATGATTAAGAGTCGAGAATTCAGCTGTTTGGGAGATTCGAATAGTAAAACGAGGGAATATTCTCAAACGGGCTCTCAGACATGCGTGAGCGAAATAAGAGTGAATACGACGGCGAATTTTTCGACGACGAAGTATTCGACACGAGCTGCTCTATAGAGAAGAAAGTTGGTTGGTCTAACCGTAGATCTGCCTGTGAGTGTTAGGTGTACATTAATTCTATTTGTCCAAAATTTTTGGCGATGTGCCCGTATTCAATGTATGCTCCTAGTTTCGTTTGTTCCTCGACGATTAATCTATTCCTTCCTCGTCCTTCCTCTCAAATCAAATTTCTAGTGAATAATCCGATTATTTCCGTTGTTTTTTTATTTGCGTTTTGTCTGATTGCTTGCTGTTTCGTGTCGTTTAGATATATGCCTAATTTAACGAAAAGGAAGTGATTCCGTTCTATTCTTCATTTTTTGATATTTAACTTCCGCCAGGACTGAGAGTGTGTAATGCGTCCTCGCCGTTGGTGCCTGACTCTCTGTCCATGTGTATATTCATAAGACGTACTCGCGTTTCATTCCTTTGTTTTCTGAAGCGGATTTATACAAGATTAGTTGCTTGTAATAATCGCTGTATATATACGAGGGGGGATAAAAAAAATCGGATTTTTTGTATAAATATTTAATTTATTAACTTTTTTATAAAATTCCTTCAGTCACCTTCAAAGTACTCTCCATTAGATGCGATGCACTTGTCAAGTCTTTTTTCCCACTATTTGAAGCATCTCTGGAACTCTTCAACTTTGATATCGTCCAGTGCCCTTTGCGAAGCTGTTTTTACCACCTTCACATCATCAAAACGCTTCCCTTTTAGATTTTTCTTCATTCTCGGAAACAGAAAAAAGTCGTACGGGGCTAGGTCTGGTGAATACGGAGGGTGGGGGACGACAGGCCATTCCCGAGAGGCCAAATAATGGGTCACTCGTAAGGCCGTGTGTGCGGAGGCGTTGTCGTGATGAAGGAACCAGTCACTTGATCGCCAAATTTCCGGGTGTTTTCTCCGCACATCCTCTCGCAGACGTCTTAAAACTTCCAAATAAAAGTGCTGGTTAACAGTCTGGCCAGGGGGAACAAATTCCCGATGCACAATTCCAGGAACATCAAAAAAGACAATGATCATCGTCTTCACATTCGACCTCACTTGTCTTGCTTTTTTTGGTCTGGAAGAGTTGGGAGTCTTCCACGGCTTGACGCTTGCTTAGTTTCTGGGTCATACCCGTAACACCCACCACACCCTGTAATGACTCTGGTGAAAAGGGAAGCGTTTTGATGATGTGGAGGCGGTAAAAACAGCTTCGCAAAGGGCACTGGACGATATCAAAGTTGAAGAGTTCCAGAGATGCTTCAAATAGTGGGAAAAAAGACTTGACAAGTGCATCGCATCTAATGGAGAGTACTTTGAAGGTGACTGAAGGAATTTTGTAAAAAAGTTAATAAATAAAGTTTTTATACAAAAAATCCGGTTTTTTTTGGGTCCCCCCTCGTATATATATCTCTCTCTCAGAAAGTATGTAATGTATCGAAAAATGTTAAAAGTATCCAAAAGTAACCAAAGCGTTGTAAAATTTTTCGAATTCAATAAGGCCGTTTTTGGGCTCCTTCCGATTTCCATTAAACAATTTGTTAGCTTTTTGATAGCCTTAATAAACAAGAAATGCAATACATATCCGTCTAAAGTTCCATTTATAATTGTATAAATAGCTTTCAATTGATCGATATGAGCTGATTAAAAAAATGATTTTAATGAAATTTTTAAAATAATATTTAAAATCTGCAGTTTAGTTATGTGCGTGGCAATGCATTGCAATTACATATGTTACATTTGAAAGAGAAACAATTCATTTCACACCATTTTTCATTTTTCCGATTCACATACAGGATTTAAGCGTATTAATCCAAAAGTGTAGTTGAGAGGTTCTTTCGGAGCCCTCCTACTCAATATAACCTCTCTGCGCCGATATTACGATTCGGTTCCTAAAGCGCTCGCACGCGGTCTCTAATTGCGTGTGGCCGCCTCAATGGCGAAGGGAAGCTACATTGGGGGGTGTCGTGACTTTATCGGTAACCCTTTCAACAACGCTCCACACTGACTAATAGTCCAGGGGGTTCAAGTCAGAGTTGTTAGGAAGCCAGAAATCCTTAAGCGCTTCAAAAAAGCTCGATGTGGTCCAATTTTACACCAAATAACTAGTGTGAACGGGTGCGCCATCTTATTGAAAGATGTACTTTCCTGAGGCCATGGCCTCCATCTTGAGTTTCCCCACTGTGTTCAGAATGTCCATATAAGCTTCTTTTGTCACCATTTGACCCTTTTCGAAGAAGTAAGGCGTGACGTATCTCTGTCGCATGTGAATTTTTTTTGCCGGAGTGGCGGATCCTTCTTCAGACTTCTCTGAAACCGTGTACTTTTAAGCGATGTTGTTAAACCGTTGATCGGAAGTACTCGAAGAACCTGATTATTTCAGGTGGGTCCAGCAAAAATTTTCGATGATTGCTGCTCTTCGATTATACTCTGCACTATTCTTCACATGTTCCGCTATTTTCAGGTTATGAATATCTTATTTTTTAAACAATTAACTTTTAACTTAATTTAGCTAAAAGAAATACCATCTTATCCCCAACGCTGTATATGTTATATAATTATATAAGTATCCTAACTTTCATTTAGTGAATAAACCAATTCTATGAAGAACATATATTACCACTTCTAGTAAATATTTGCTAAAGAATATCGAGGTAATTGAATACGTAGCACTTTTTCCTAGTGTCTGTAATAAATAACAAGGGGTGCTTGTTCGTACCTATGTCATGTCACAACTTATGTCATAAGGAAGCGAGAAAGAAGTAGATTTGACCTTGATTCGAATCTTCCACTCTTTCACTTGCTGGCCTTTTCTTTCCGCTGAGCTAACCAAGCTTCACGCTACAATACTTTCCGCTCTTCTATTTAAGATATTACAACTATAACAAGGAGATTTCACGAATTGGAACACGTAGATCTAAATTTTAACAGTTTGTAGGGCGGGATGGTTGAAATACAAAATATCAGGTGTAGGTAGCCGGCCATTTAAAAGTTATTAACGAAAAAGATTTCAGCATCGCGCGTATACCAATGTATTAGGTGTACAAATAAGTTCGGTACCCTTATTTTTAACATCTTATAACTCTGGTTTAAATTAAAATTTTTTCCCCACCCTATGCTGATTTGAAAGTGCCAACTTTAAGTTTTACGGAGCACTATAATAAGGCCTTGCCGAAAACAGTAGTTAAAATGATGTCGTTGGAAAAGGAGCATCTGAAACACTACATCTTTTTTGCATTCTAGTTGCCCAAACTCGGCGAAACTGTTACTTCTGAGCGGCAAATGATCATATTGAGTGACGCACTTGAGCAAAAAAAACTTTTTACCTGCAATGGAACTAAGCAGGTGATTCTGCTGCAGGATAACACGCGGCCACATGTGGTGAAAGCAACATGTCATCTCTAGCTAGGGCTGAGAAATTTTTTCTTATGCGGCTTATTTCTCAGAATTTTCCCCCTTAGATTATCATCTGTTCCGGTCACTGCAATATCATTTGATTGATTCCCACTTCAAATCTTCCGAGGGGGTCGAGAAAAGCATTAATGGACTTTATCGACCTTTAAAACCTTTTTTTTTCCAACAGGGATTCGCCAATTATTTGAAAGATAGCGTTCTTTTGTAAATAAATGTCAAATTCATGTAAAAAAAGAATCGAATTTATTTGTACACCTAATATTTCGTGGTCTTGAAATGACTCGCCGAAAATAAAAAAAAAACATCATTTATTTTCAATCCTTAATCGAAGAGATGAGCATATATAAAAAAATATGAATATTTTTTTGTTATTCTATATATACAAAGTCCATTCAGAACCGATGAGGGAACTTCTCTTTTGTATGCCAAGTTTGCGATATTTCAATGCATGCCGGAATTAAGATGTGTTTCGCAATCCTGTATTGTTTATAATATATAAATCTGTCACGAGATCACACATATACACGCAAATTAATCGTGCTTTTCTCAACATCGATATTCTAGTCAATTTTGAGTCGGTTTCCTTTATCGAGATACTTGATATGCTCGGGAAAAACGTTATCTTCTTAGAGATTCTTGATATATTAGATATCTAAGTAAACTTTGAATAGAACTTTTGGTGAGGTAAAACTCCCTTAAGAAGATAAAAGAATAGAAATGTACAATTTTGGAATTGCTCTCGATTCTCGGCCCAGTAGTAGTATAATATCTAAAAGATCGGTTACGTGCCAATATCGACACTGGTTATCAACAATCAACGTTACGAATTGGTTAACTTTGCTTAAGTTGATGTCGCGCTGTGATCGATCAGACTTTTTGCTAGTGGTACCTCCGGTGCGTTTGAACGCGCTGCGACTTTTTGCGGGCGGTATTTCCGATGCCCAGACAAAAGTTGTCCGATATCGCGCCGCGATCGAATAATGATAATCAGTTTGCCATGATATCGTCAACTCGGGCATCGGGCAAGAGTCAACAAATCGTGCTTAAGATCGTTTAATGGCAATGTATAATTGTCGTTATTTACCTGAAAATTTGGCTTTTACAGGAACCATCATCTTCAAGTGTATCTAAGATCCGTCAAGAAAATTCCTTGCGAAAGTTTGATAGAAGAATAAAGAAAGATCGGCCGAAAATTATCTACGGGTTTATCTATGATTCAATGAAAGGCACAGTTAATCTAGGACACCTTGTATGCCTCGCTAATCAATCTAATGAGCTTAATCTGAGCTTAAAAGGAAACTGCGGCTTTACGCTTGCCGCGCTGTTTTGACATAGCTTTTTATATTAACGAATGGCTTTATGATTACTAATGATCTAATTCACATTTTATTAAACGGTTGTTATTCTTACTGTATTACCGTGCTGTCTTTGCCGACTGTATCTTCGTGTGTATATCTTCACTCTCACAAATCGCTCTTCGACTCGTGCTCTCATTCGCGTAATCGATCGATTGATCGAGATCCTTTCGACGCCATTTAAGGGCGATCAACTTTCACAAGCGAAGCGAGAGTTTACACCGACGACTACTTATACTACGTTTATATGTGTTTGTGTATGTGCCATTACTATACTCGGCAGGAAAGATGGCGGATGGCGTTATAAATAATTTCTCCCTCTCTTTCTTTCCTCGCCCTTTCTCTTTCCTCCTTTCTCATTTCTTCTTTCTCCATTTCGCCGTTAAATGAGTAAAATTAATGAAGATTATATGCACGTGGACGAGTATACGACTTAATTCAACAGGTGTTACCGCTGAGCACGTACAGAAATGTCGCCTACTTTTGCGCATCTGCCGACGGATAACGCGACCGAATATGTATATAGAACAATATACGTTAGGAGACAGGACTGCCTTCCAGCCTTCATTGTGATGTGGCTACTGTACCGCACATGGGAATTTCCATTTTTCCACAAGAGAAGAAGGAGACTTATAATTGTCCAATGATTTGCTTCTCTCTATACTCTACTTCTTATTTCTTCGCCACTGTACCTTTCTACATCTTATAATTATACAGAGTTTCCCGGAGCAACTTTACTAAAGTTCATGGGAGTATAGAACAGATTGAGGGAAATATAAAAGTCCTACATCGTTTTGCGATATTCGCAATAATAATTATGGTGATACAAAAATTGCGCGCCAGGCTGGTAAGGGAAGAATTTATAACGTGATCTCGTAATTGTAGTCGACAATTTATATAGTGTAGCGGTCCATGACGCGAGTCTAGGAGCGGTACGGTAAGAGCGGTGATGTCGCAAAACGACACACAGAACTTTTATGCTTATCTCAATCTATTCCCATAAACTTTGGCAAGGTTGTTCTGGGACATTCTGTGTACAGGATGTCCCCATTTCAATCGATCACCCTGATTATTTTCGCAAGATGAGGTCTAATGAAAAAATTGTCTAAAAGTTCTATGGAGAGGGGCGTACGGTGGTGACCGTGTTAAAGTTCACTTCAAGGTCACATCGATTTTTTCAATGGAAACACCTATTTTTGTTCCCAGAAATTGAAAGAGCATCAAATTTTACGTAAAGATATATGACACGGAGTCTGGTTAACCCTAGTGGTGTCAAATAAAGTGAATTATATTTCTTTTTTTCAACGGAAACACGCATTTTCTTTTATCCCAGAAATCGAATTTTATGTAAAATATGCGATGGGGTCACAATGTCCCCAGTGAGGTCATACTAGGTCAACTAAATTTTTTCAACGGAAATCCCGATTTCTACCTGCAGGAACCGATAGAGCGTCAAATATTACGTAAAAGTATGTGGTCAGGACATGGGGTCAAACTGGAAACATAATAGGGATTTATCTTTAAAGTAAAAGGAAGGTAAAGGGAGGTATCTTTAACATTGTCACTACCGTATGCCCATACCATACAGCCTTTGTCTAAGCATTTTTTTTTTCATTTGACTTCATCCTACGAAAATAATCGAGGTGGTCGATTAAAATGGGACATCCTGTTTGCGGGGTGAGTGGGGAGGAGATCGCAATTGTTGGAGAATGTGTTCAGAGGATCAAAATAGAATCACAAAGAAAGTCCTAGTAAACATAAGTCCGATTCTCAGCTGTTTTGCAAAATTAATGGATATTATAAACAAACATTCGCACTGTAGGCCAATTATGCGGCAGAATAGGTTCCCAGCCATACACAACTAAAAGTTGTATACGCGTAGCGAGGGAAAACAGTAATTTTGTCATTTCTTCGTAACCATTTATTTTATCTGTTGAAATCGCTTAATTATATATTTTTACAATGCCTGCAATGTTTACGCATCGAGAATTTGCCGACATCATTTTCACTTATGGGTACTGCAATGGGAGCGTGCATGGCATATATAGTGCGAATTATATAAATTTTTATTTATAATACTTATTAAAGGCTGAGAATCGAACGTATGTTTATAGGACTTTCTTGTCTATTTTGATCTCTTAAACACATTCTCCAAATATTCTTCCTCAATATCCTTACATATAATCTATGTATATAGGGACATTAAAAAATTAGATCGACAAACTTTGAAGAAAAATAAGGAACTTCTCAAAATAAGCATTTTTTGTTAATAATTTTTTTTATAATGTTTTTGTTTTAATGCTATATGGTACAAATTAATTATATGGAAAAATCAAATCCTATACAGTTTATTTTTACCATGTAGCATTGAAACGATACGTTGTAGAAAAAAATGATATTAACAAAAAATGTTTATTTCGAAGTCCTCTATTTCATTTCAAAACCTTTCTCGGTCTAATTTTTCAATAGCCTATATACACACATACGCATATATACACATAGGCCCACGCATATGAAGTGGTCGGCTTTTGAAAAACACTCTTTAAGAAATTCGGATGAGAAAAAGATGTATATATTTTTAAATAAAAAACGATTAATTGCACTAACCAATTATAATGGCTAAAGTTCGCGCGCACTTAACGGTACGGTAGTGCAACGCATAACAGCAAAAGCGCATACGTCTCATTTTTCGCTTTGATGTACATAAGTAATGATTATAAAGTTGCTTCTCTCGGGCATTCACATAAATGCATCATAGATAATAAATTATGTGCGTATGAATATTGCGAATACTATTATACAACGCATAAGAAAGAAACTGTTGCGAAGTTTCTTTTATAAGAAGAAAAGTTAACTACTCCGCTAACTGCTCCGTTCTTAATTTTGCAAATTTTCATTAAACAAAAATATATGCAAACGATTGATTGTTAGATTTCTTTTCTAAATTTCAATAATAGAAAATTTCATACAATATTAATCGATAAGTTACATTAGATTAACATATAAATAAATAAATATACTTCATAATTTTTCTTAGTAATCTCACTGTGAGTTTCTTCTATATTTTTCATCAAGATTTTAATGTCTTTCGTATTATATATGGTTAAGATTTAACAGTTCTAAATGAAAATTTAATGAATAAAATTAATATTGTATAAAATGAGTTTCACTAAAGCGCTGCACAATCAATGCTTTTTGTAGGGAAGGATTTATAAGATATAAAACTAATAGCAAATACTTAAAAGAGAAATGAATATTCGCTTGTATATCGCACTATAATTATCCGCAATACTTTGGTGAGAACGTTATTACTGGCATGAATAATTCGTCCATTCGAGTATCGGTGTAGATGATTTTATTGCATATTTAATTTCCACATCTATGCACAGCGTATGCGCGCTTGAACACTGCGTTATACCGTATCTAAGCGCGTGAACTCTAATCGCTATAATGGGTAAACCGCATGTTTGAACTGCGTGCCACTTGAAATGTATCATTACAGTTTTCGCACCGAAATCTCCGTTCGCGATTATCTATTTAGATAATATGCCCTTGAGGAGAAACGCGATGATATCCCGGATTATATGTGTGTATGTATGTATTCGCCTGTTATACTAGCTATATCAACGTTTCTCTCTTTTCTTTATCGCTATTATTTCATTTCTACCTCTGTTTCCTTCCCTTTTTTACATTTTTTCAATCACTAGCTTTACCTCCCTCCCTCTCTCTTTCTCCCCTCTCCGTCACTCTCTCTCTCTCTCTCTCTCTCTCTCTCTCTTTCTCTCTCTCTTTCTTTCTCTGTAAACAGGGTTTCTACTAACCTGCCCCCTTCTTACTATGTCTTGCTATGTCCCGCTTTCTTTTGTTTCTAGATATTGCAGAACCTACAAAAAAAACGCACTGAGCGGAGGGGGCGCCTAAGTTCTGACAATATGACTAAAAAGAAGTCCGGTTTCAGCAAAAGCGACCTTATTTTTAAGGTAACCCGCCCTGACGAACGCGCGAGCTCACGTCCATTCGATTCGCACCGCGAATCGACCTCGGCAATTTTCCATCCGACTTTTGAGACTCGACAGAAGGAAGTCGATTTATTTAATTTCCGACTTTTTTCTTTTATCTTCTTTCTTTCCGGCGAATATTCCGACGGCCTAAACACGGTCGTCGAGTGAACTTTCCGACGATATAACATTATTAACAAAGGCTATTCAGGATGGCCATTCTAATACAAAGGTAAATAGTATTGTGTTTACAAAGTGATACTTCCATAATTGGAAGCTAACTGAAAATATCGTTAACGAAACATTAGCCGTTCCGTAGGTCTCAATTTTCACCTCGACATTGAATATCAATACACGAGTGAATTAGTCTTGATAAGT
Source organism: Dinoponera quadriceps (assembly GCF_001313825.1). Classification (NCBI taxonomy): domain Eukaryota; kingdom Metazoa; phylum Arthropoda; class Insecta; order Hymenoptera; family Formicidae; genus Dinoponera; species Dinoponera quadriceps. Next base: position 440,064 of record NW_014555832.1, read on the forward strand.
GAATTAATTATAGAGTCATTTGTTTCCCAATTAAACTGAAGATTTATCACTTACTGAAGATAAATATCCGAGAAGCAATATTTCGTAATATCGTGCGAGAAATCCGATCGACTGCCGTTCTGTCGGTGTCCCGCAGATTAAAAGTGGAGCTGACGAGGTTAATTGGATGGAGGAGCTGTACGCTGATTGGCTCGTTGGTTTATTACAAACATTCAGCTTCTATTTCCGCCGCATTATACATTACATATACCCGCAGCAATAGGCTATGCTTCCATACGTTTCACCATCGGCACCCGCCTAGCGATGAGAAAGTAAATATGTGTGATACTTGAGTGTGATTCAACGAATAAAGAGAACGCTCGATTACAAGCGTGTACCATATTTACGCCAGGTCTACGTCACCTCGCGAATAAAATAGAGGATTGGTTGATTCGCGAGACATTAAACATGCGTTCTCTGTGAACGAATGTCAAAAATCCAATATGACGTGTCCGACTTGAATGATCGTTATGCTCGTTTGAACCCTTCCTCTCTCACTGTGTATCTTCCACCTTCTTCTCATTTATTGTATCGTCTGTGTCTCCCGATTCCCGTTTATATCTTGCAATTCCCACTCTTTTCGCAGCCGGCGACTCAGTGGACAAACCGCAAACAGCCTGTTTCCACGCACTTTGAAACGCTTTTAATCGCTAGACGGTGTGCACGATCCTGTGAAAAACGAGCGCACGTGATTAGGCGTCCTTTCTCTGTCGTTTGTTGCATATTGCACACATACATACTCAAGATATACGCATCACACTGCCGTTCGAGAGAAAGAGCGAGTGAAATAGGAAACAAAAGGAGAAACAAGCGACCGCTTACGAAATAATTAATAGGATGCAATGTGTGTATCAGAGAGCTCGTTTCCCCTGCCTCTGCGCTCCAGAACGCTGCGAATGATTTTCACCTTTATATTATCCCGCTAGCTATACATCATCTCGCCGCTCTTCTACCCCGCTCCTATTGTCGCTTTCGGCCGAGAAAATGGCGTGTAATATGGCTATTTGTGTGCTTGCGAAACAAAGCGAAAACACAGATGGATGATAAAAGAGCGAATCCGCTTTCTCGCTTGGCTTGTGCTGCTGCTGCTTGACAACACTTGATTGGTTTTTACTTGGCAGAAGCAGTTTTGTTCTCCGTAACTTCTTTTCTCTTTGTTGTTCGTCATCACCTGAAACATCTCGGTCACCCACGACGACATTTCTTTCGTCGACTCGTCCCTCGGTTGTTGTGCGCTCTTACTTTTTCCACACTTTTGTGTTCCATTAAAGCGATGTTGTTACCACTTTACAATCGCCACTCATTAATATTATTACGCTGATTACTCATGGATCGCTCGTTGATTGTCCGTTCATTATCGTGGAGACATAACGAAACAAAGCTTTCATCTTTATTGGACTTGTGACTCGTGTATCTCGTAGAACAGAAGGTTGATGTGTTGAGTTACGTTGTATCATTTATCTTTGTGTTCTCGTTTCCTTCGTTGGTTTACAAGAGCCACACGCCACACGCGTGTACGTATGACGCGTTGTTGCGTTCATTGGGATATCATCGATATGATACATGTATGCGCGCGTGCGTGCGTGTATGCGGTTTTTACTTTAGAGCAGGTAATGTATCGAACTATATGTGATCTTAGCAGTAAGTTCCCCGTGTTCTTGTTATTCCCGTAGGCGCAGAAACAGTACCATTGATCATCATCCATGAGATATCACGATATCCAAATAGATACTAGCCCACGATGTTTTTATCGCATTTAGATAACCAGAGCTCCGTGTATCATCGAAATCCTACGGCGATCGGGCGTTGATCGGACACTATTCTCAACGCCTCTTATGTAATTTCGATAGAATCTGCGATCTTTCGATGACTCGAGCCCGTTTTCAAAATAATCGCGCGAGTGATGAAGCTGTGCGAGCCAATTTTCTTCAAAACTCTTTTTCTCTCAATGACTCCAACAAAATGTGAATGTGCGCCATTTAAAATGAACTGTTCTATCATTAAATTTTATTACATATGTATATATATATATATATATATATATATATATATATATATATATATATATATATATATATATATATATATATATATATATATATATATATATATATATATATATATATATATATATATATATATATATATATATATATATATATATATATATATATATATATATATATATATATATATATATATATATATATATATATATATATATATATATATATATATATATATATATATATATATATATATATATATATATATATATATATATATATATATATATATATATATATATATATATATATATATATATATATATATATATATATATATATATATATATATATATATATATATATATATATATATATATATATATATATATATATATATATATATATATATATATATATATATATATATATATATATATATATATATATATATATATATATATATATATATATATATATATATATATATATATATATATATATATATATATATATATATATATATATATATATATATATATATATATATATATATATATATATATATATATATATATATATATATATATATATATATATATATATATATATATATATATATATATATATATATATATATATATATATATATATATATATATATATATATATATATATATATATATATATATATATATATATATATATATATATATATATATATATATATATATATATATATATATATATATATATATATATATATATATATATATATATATATATATATATATATATATATATATATATATATATATATATATATATATATATATATATATANTTGTATAATAATATAGAAATAATTTATTTGTCAAACTCCACTTTCAAATATCACTTGGATTATATATTATATTATCCACGTGTTTCAATGCGCGTAATCGTAACATTTACAGTTCTATCGCAAAGCACAAATATGTAGAATTGCTTCGATACGTATAACAGAAAGTTATCCTCGGCAAAAAGAGACATCCGTTTCAGCAGTTTATCGTGCGTCATTATGTTATTATATCTGCCATGGCTATGTCACTTCTGCGGTTAAATGCAAAAGTATAATTATCCAACTGTTATATAAGGGGCAGGTCCTACTGCCGTACGATTTCATCGAAATCATCGTACCGCGATTGCCCAAGACTCGAGTCCTTGTTGACTAGTCCTTCGTTTTGCTTCCTGCTCGATGTTGTCGATGAGCACACGAATTATTCATTCATGGTAGTGTGGAGCAAATGTTTCTTTTCGTTCGACATTTTCCAATCTTTCGATACGTACGATAACGTACAAGGAACGACAGACGCGATAGTTACAAAAAGGAGGAAAAGGGAACAAAATGAAGAAAGAAAGCATTCGAAGCACTCATGGGTATTTGGGCAAGCGCATTTAATTTCAAAAATTTGGATTCATCCTATTTATAACGGGACCGGATTCGGGAATTTTCTTTGTGTATGCTTCAATATGGCGACAGCAGCAATGCATTGTATTGAAAATGCATTTTCAGTACTGCTAGTAGGGCATCCAAATGGAATTTCTCGAATATGGATCGCGGTGCATGACACACTCATTATTTCGCGGTGCGCGTGTGTCGTGATTCGTTACGAATGTCGCACGCATATATACGAAAACAGGGTGTGTGTGTGTGTGTGTGTGTGTGTGTGCACGGAAAAAATATTTATCGATAAAATTAGCCAGCAACGTCGTATAATTGGAATAAATATCCTTAATTCAATAGCAGTATCATTGAAATTAATACTTGAGATATTGAGAGAGGAAAACAAAATGTATGATATGTTAGTTTCAATCATATTTTTGCTATTAAGTCAAACAGATTTATCCCAATTGTAAGGATGTTGATCAATTTTATCGATATACAATAGTACTTCTTTCCGTGTATATATTTATATGTATATGCATATGACATACGTATGTATATACGTACATAACGTATGTACATAGTCAGAAACAAAAACCGCTACTCATGATACGATCCTTAGATAATTTTAACTTTCGATTAACAGGAGAACGCCGAGACTTCAACTTCGAATAATTAACCGGCGGCTTTTTGTAGAAATTTGGTGGAAAGACTGCGTTTAATTTGTCATCTTGCCGTTTGTTACACAAAACATAAAATTACTCATTAGATTGATATTTCTTGCTGAAATATTTTAAAGCTGCTAGAAAATGAAGAAACGAAATACTTTACTCGTGCATATTAATCAAAGCAATGTACTTTCCGCTGACAATTATCGGACGCGAATATCGGAGTCAGAATGTTCTCCGCTTTCTCCAACTTTTTATTTTTACAAAAGTACGGACGGATTCCCATATCGTTTATTTATTGCGCACGATAATAAAGCCGAGAAACATTATAATTGAGACCGTACAGATTGCATCGATGTCATTAGACGATTGTTTTTATATCATATTGGCGCATAAGCGGTTTGAGAATCTTGGCCCAACCAGTTGCGAACAATCGATTTTTTTTCTTCGTTCCTGTTCTTTATTTAATTAGAGCATTCGTAGACTAACCAGATTTGCGTTTTTATTAACGTTTTTTCTTTTAGGTTACATTAAATTGTTATTTTGTGTGTTACGTAATGCGTATTTTCTAATGTAGCATGCTTTTCTTAACGAATAAAAAAGACAGTTTCAAGAGTGATAAGCGGTGATGAGACAACTTACAAGAAATATGGCACTCTCACCCGAATTATCCGTGCTAAGATCTGAGCGTAAATACTTGCTCCATGTATGTTTATTGTTGACGAAGATTTCGACTCTCTAACTAGCTGCTCCGAGTTCGTTGCGACGCATTTCAACAAGGATTTAGAAGAAACTGGAGAAAATTCGCGATTTTGCAAACAACGATGTTGAAAGACTGAAAAGATTTGGAGAATGCTTCGCGGAATACGATGCACACCCTTTCGGGCGATAAATAATCGATAGTCCATCGGATCTTAGTGACGGATCTCGTCATGTAGTTTATTCAATTTCTTTTGAACATTAGCAACAAAAACAACAATAGAAACAGTGTATTCGACGAGTTGTTACATCTAACGCGTTTTTGTGCAACACTTGCTTATTTGCTGTACACTACGCAACCGGAGCTTTGGATAACGAGAGAAGTTTTTAACCCCCAAAACTGTGTGAACAAATTTCGGCGCGTTTGATTCGACGTAAGAGTAAAGCCTTATCATTATTGTTGGCAGTTCCTGAATATGGCGTCGGTGTTCATGCGGATCTTTAACCTGATCTGTATGATGCTCCTAATCGGCCATTGGAGTGGCTGCCTTCAATTTTTGGTACCCATGCTTCAAGGATTCCCCAGTAATTCATGGGTGGCCATTAACGAGTTACAAGTGAGTAATCGACGGTATCAGTCGGCATGTGTAATCGATTTAATATACGATTTAAAATCACAGAAGGAGGGGAAGTTTTTCTTTGTAATATTTCCAACACTTATGTGTACCTAATACTCTTTGCGAACTACTTAAGTACGTTTTTTTTAATACACGCACATATACTTGTGAATATTAATAGTAAAAAACGCATGTATTATACGAACGTTATTCAGACGAATTGATAATTATTTCGATTAATAAAACAATAATCTTAGTCTGATATGTTATCCTGAGCAATATTCCAAAGATTTTAACAATTAGTCATTATTCATTTAAAAGTTGTCAACGAGTTAAATAAAAATAACATAATTTTCTGACAACATATACACAGGATGTTCTGTTTTAACTTCCCCATTGATATGTCCCGAAAACTAAAAGTTCCATCGAGAAAAGTTTCATAAAAAATGTATATGGCTTCTAGAAGCAAACCTGGAATTAAGCGAGATGTTTTTCAAGTTGACGATCGAAAGAACTTGTGTGACGGTATACTTGCAGGACTCGTTTTGGTTGGAACAATATTCGTGGGCCCTCTTCAAAGCCATGTCACATATGCTGTGTATCGGATACGGTAGATTTCCGCCGCAGTCCTTGACCGATATGTGGCTGACTATGCTCAGTATGATCAGCGGTGCGACGTGTTACGCTCTTTTTCTCGGACACGCGACAAATCTCATTCAATCTCTCGATTCCTCGAGAAGACAATATCGCGAGAAGGTATAGCTATAACAATGCGAGCCGCCGTCTCGATTCGCAAGATGAATCGCGAGCTGAATTTGTTCGGCTAGAATTAAATGTTCTTCTGCTTTGATCGCAGGTGAAACAAGTGGAGGAATATATGGCCTACCGGAAACTACCGAGAGAAATGAGACAAAGAATCACGGAATACTTCGAGCATCGCTACCAAGGAAAGTTCTTCGACGAGGAGTTAATCCTCGGGGAACTTTCGGAAAAATTAAGAGAAGTATGAAGTATTGTTAATCGGGCTACAATTGTGCAATAATGTTCTTCCGGAATGATAAAATGATGATGATTTTTGGAAAGAATTATTGAAAGAATATATAACATTGTTTTGTTTCTCGGTGAGAAATCAGATCAGTTAAAAAACACTTAAGAAATGTCTATCTTCGATTTTGCTAAAAAGTGGTATGATTAAAAGACGTGTGCGTTTTTTATCTGCTAAGATGCAAGTTTAGAAACTATATCCTAAAATATCCTAAAATATCCCCTTCCTTCCATTTTCTATTTACGAATTTTTCAAAAACATGGTATATCATATTCTTTGTTTTTACAAAAAAACATAATAATTTTATCTCTCTCTCTCTCTCGATAAATATTAGGATTCAAAAACAATTTTTTTTAATAACAAATATTTTTTACGGCCTCTGGCCGTAATACACAGTGGTTTACGTGTGAAATTGAGAGAGTTCATATCTGTTCACATCGACAGTTTTAGGACAAGAGCCGAAAATTAAAAAAAATTTCCTCTCAACAGATAAACTCGATCACTTTTTCCATCACGTTGCTAAACCCATTATCTATGGTTTTTGCTTCCTTATGTAAACAATAATAAAGCGATGAGCTTTCTTTGTCAACTCGTTGGAATACACACCATTCCTGGAAAAAGGAGGTTGACGCTAACATACATATTAACAACATGAATGTTTCAAACAATTAATAGGATCGTTTATTAGCTTCATTTTTAATTTCTTATAAAAAAAGTAAGCTTTTCTTTTATTCTGAACGTATGTATCTATTTAAAATGGAAAAAGTTGACTTTTTGGCCGTTAAAAAAATCGTAATATATTTTAAAAATTAAAACTGACATGAGCTATTTTATTTAAAACATTTTCTGTTAACATTGTATTTTATATAAGTAGTCATAAAATAATTTTTTGAAATGTTTTTTGTACCCTCCGATAATCACTGAATTATCAGAAAAGGAATGAAACTTGAGAGGTGATTTCACTGTCTTTCACTTGCATCTTAGTAGATAAAAATGTATACGTGTTTTTTTTTATTTTACCTACTATGCAAGTGTGTTCAGTTTCATTGACATCGGACACGGATAATTTTTATTTTAAGTATATTACGATTCGCGTCTTCTTTTAGGATGTGATCAATTACAACTGCAGATCACTGGTAGCGTCTGTACCCTTCTTCGCCAACGCCGATTCAAATTTTGTCTCGGACGTTGTTACGAAACTCAGATACGAAGTCTTCCAGCCAGGTAATTTTCGTCGTTATCTCTACAAAGGTCTTATCACGCTTGTTCGTCCCGTATTCGAATCATGTATTTTTACATACTGATGTTGTAATTAGATAATATTTAATATATACGTAATAAGATTAACCCGGGACGCCCTAGTTAATTTATATCACATTTATCATTTTAAATTATATTTGCCAATTTATTAATAGCTTCATACTTTTTTTTTCACGTAAATTCTTCTCATAGTCTTTGCATATAATATAGAAAAGCAGATGAACATGTTTACTCTTGTACGAACATGCGCGAACATACATATTAGTAGTTGGTTGGAAAGGGCCGTAATACGCATCAGTTCTTTTCGTGTCGTTATAAATAATGCATTTCTCTGAAATAATAATAATATATATTACTGAAAATTATTGAAAAATATGGATGAACATATAGTTTATAAGAGTTATTAAATTTCGGAATTGATGGAAGAACCAACTCAAAGACAAAGAATGTATTTATAAACTCAAAAATAATTCATAAACAAAATTAAACGAAGAATCGATGAAGAGAATATATGTAAAAGATTCGTCATAATATTTTGACAACACTAAATTCAAATTTCCGCCATTCTAAAATGCTTCGAGAACTATGAAAACATCAAGTCTACATAATATTTTTACAATACATAATTTCCTACCGTAAGAATATTCGTGCGTTAACTTATTCGATTTTCCTCCTCGCCCTGGAAAGTGATGTAAATTGTTTTGATAAAACACGATATCGAGGTTACGGTACGCTTTGCGCTACCGAACTTACGAGAGCCCAGATATCCTCAAGTCGCGCATCCGACAAAACGATAAATTCGCCGGGCCGCGCGTTAAATCCGACGAGGCGAAAGATAGTCCTACGTAATCGCTCGCGTTGCCGTACCGCTAGCATAAAAGTTCGTACTCGCTATTCCCCTGAAAAACTCTTGAACGCTGTGCCGATTTTCATCATCATTATTCCTGACATCATCGTTGTCGCCCGCCTGCTTATCATCATCGTCATTATTAATGCTATTATCGCCCTCTTTATTCTCATTGTCGTTGGCGTTCTCGTCGTCATTTTCGTCGGTGACGTCATCGATGACTTCTATCCCGACAACACGGCTATCGTTGTTGTCGTTGACGTCAATGCTGCGACTATCGTTATTTCCACTATTTTCCGACGGTAAAATTATACACACAATTATGTAAAATCGATTTTGATATGGTAAATCGTTATTTTATCTCAAGTATCTGTGCAGGCTTACATTTGACTTCGGTATTGATAAACTCATTATCTATTATTTCCGCGCTATAAATATCAGAATAAGGGGAAGAAGCGACGTACGCCAACGATGGGGCAGAAATTGATACGTTATTCGCACATACAGCTTAATTTAATGCTAGACTGCTTACCCCGATAAAACAATCCAGCGCTTTTTTCTATTTGTACTTACATGAAATTGGTTGTCCCGGGGAGGCTGGCTCCTCCGTAGGACGTTTACGATTTCGGAGAAGAAGTTCGCTTCGTCACGAGAGGTAGTGACAGCTACGGGTCTGATAAAACGTTATTTTCAAAATTTACATAAATTACAGTTTTTCAGCATAAAATTATTATAGCTTACTCGTTATATGAGGGAGCACATCAAACATCCTCGACATCTTCTCCGAAATTACGTCTAATTAGAATAATTTCCCCCATTATCTCTTTTAATTTAGGATCTTCGCTAAATTTACCACAATTAAATAACAATGCCGCTAGCATACGCGAAATTATAAGGCATAATTTTCCGCGTCATCGCAGGAAATACGCGACAAATGGCGCTTATGAGATATATTGGGGTTCGCGTAGGAGGCCGCGACACTCACGCATTAATTTCTGCACTCGCGACATTCTCGATAATCTCGATGTGTCGTACGAATGAACTTCTCGCGCGAGATCGACGAAGGAAAAACGCGAGACCTAGTTTTCAGCCGTTTTTACACTTCCTGAAAGTTTCTTCTCCTAAGATCATGCGCTTCCCCCAAAAAGCGGTAGAAAATGCGCCGTTGTTTAAAACGCATATCTTTAGCGACGAATGCTCGCGAAAAAATCCCTTCTTTAGAAAATCTTCCAAATGGCCAATCGTTTTCTAACTTTACAGACGTGTATATAATATTTGCATCAGTATGCAGCTAAATTTAAGAGAATTTCTAAGAAAATGAAAATGAATTTGACGAATCAACTATCTTAACGGAACAATATGAATACGGTACGAATACGGTACAGAACGGACAAGTGCAGAAAGTTCTTGAAGCGTCACAAGATATTCTGACGCAAGTCTTTTAATGGTCACTTAATCGAGAATAAACTTGTAGGTGATATCATCATTAAGGAAGGTACTATCGGTTCGAAAATGTACTTCATACAAGAGGGCATAGTCGATATCGTAATGGCGAATGGGGAAGTTGCGACCTCGTTGTCAGACGGATCTTACTTCGGCGAAATTTGTCTGTTGACGAACGCGAGGAGGGTAGCATCAGTTCGAGCGGAGACCTATTGCAATCTTTTCAGCCTCTCAGTGGATCATTTCAATGCCGTGCTGGACCAGTATCCCCTAATGCGCAGAACGATGGAGAGCGTTGCCGCCGAGAGGTATAAGCTTTGGTTAGGTTTGTTCTATCGAGTTGGTGTGCTAATAGATGTCAATCATCACTCCCACTTCCATTTACTTTATTTGAGTAATGTACTGTCTGACAAAACAGAAGTCATTTGTTGATTCACGAAATCACATTGCTCTCTCTATCCCTCTTACTCTCCACTTCTTTCTCACCTCACGTCACCTCATCTCATTATACTTCTCCTCTCTTCTCTTCTCTGCCCCCCCCCCCCCCC